>NW_015150926.1:577625-581582 GCF_000732505.1 Cyprinodon variegatus | reverse complement strand
CATTTGTTTATAGATGTTGGATCCTGGCCTGTTATTCAGTGTAGTCCTGTTTCTCTGACTGTGACTAACTGGATGTGCTCTCTTCACCCTCTGACATGGGAGCTGGCTCAGAGCTTGTCTTCCTGGCTGTGTGTTTCCTGGACATTACATTTACAGTTGCCTTTTATATCTGCTTCTTTTTCTGTATCTGCCTCTGTCTCCTTGAACCCCAGTCTGTCTCGACAGATGGCCGCTCACACTGACTCTGGTTATGCTGGTGGTTTCTTCCTTTTAAAAGGTATATCTTTCCTCTTCACTGTAAGGCTAGGCTTAAAACTTTCCTTTTTGATAAAGCTTATAGTGAGAGTGGCTCAGGTTATCCTGAGCTATCTCTATAGTTATGCTGCTATAGGCTTAGACTGCTGGAGGACATAGGGACCCTTTTCATCACTGCTTCATTCTATATCTATTCTTCCATTCTGCAGTATGTTCTCTGTTCTGTTTAGTCATAGTACTTTAACTGATTTGTTCCTGTATGGCTGTGACTCCATCCAGGGAGGGAAATATAAGTTGAGCTGCTGCCATCAGCCCTGCTGTGTCTCTCCTTAACGGGGCCGTCTGTGGAGCTGGTTGACAGTTGCCTTTACATATTTGCTTCTTGTTCCATGTCTGCTTGTGTCACCTTTAACTCCAGTTGGCCTTGGCAGATGGTCGCTCACACTGAGCCTGGTTCTGTTTTAAACTGAGTTTTCCTCTCCATTATCAACAAGCATGACTGGTGTGAGGGATTGTTTTTGAGTCAATGAGTCGATGCAATCAGGTGGTTTTCCTTTGATACAAAACTTTGAGCCAATCTGACTGAATGATCTGGCTGAATTTTCTCTGTAAATTGCCTTGAGATGAAATGTGTTGTGAACTCAAGCTATATAAATCAACTGAATTGAATATTGAATTAAAATTGATTGAAGCATTTTCTGTTGTGTAAATGGGTTTTTAGCTATATGTAGAAAAAGGCATAATAAATGTATGTATGAGTCTATTTGAAAATAGGTTGCAGCTTCAGGTAGAGTTGACCTTGAGGAAAGCCGTTCATAATGGGAGAGAAAAGGAACCAAGACAACACACAAAGCTTATCGGATGAAAATACTCTTGTTGTCAGAAATAGCAGTTATGAAACTGCTGATGCCAGAACAGCACTTTTTTCAAAGCATCAGCACTTAGCTTGTGGCTAGATGCTCACTTTTTTGTATTCACTGAACTGTTTTAATGCAGAGAACCAGTCTCACATAACTTCTAGGTAATGTTAACACTGTACAAGGTAGAAAAGTCCCTTCAAACGTAGCAATGTTCACATAAAGAATTACAGGTAATTTTGGTGTCAAGAGCTAAAGGCCATTTCGTGGCATGTCCTCAGGAATGCTGAGCTCAAGGTAAGGCTCCATGATAAATGATTCAGCTGAAACAGAAATCCTTCCATAACTCAAGAAAGGATATCAGAATTGGATATAGAGACTCAATAGTCCTTTTAAGTTTCAAGATAAAAACTGAAAAACAGGAGCTCTAGGTTTGCAACTTTTTTCTGTTTCAGTAAAATACCCCTAAAAAAAAACAAGTCCCACATTAATATCATTTAATACATTAAAATGCCAGAAAGTCCTATAGCAGTTAGTGGTTCTGACATAAACATTTATATTTAGTTCTTATAGAGAATTTTTCAAGTATCTATATGTAATATCTTCGTTATCACTAGAAAAAAAAGTTATTTTAATAGAACTTAATAACAAATACACCTTTTTTATTTATCAAATTAACTCATCAATAAAACAGTGCATTTAAACTGCATAAAGTAAGGGAAAATTAGCCTGGTGTAGTGTTTGCTTATACTGTAATTTTGTATACTTCAGTGAGACTTCTTGTAGACATCTACCAGTTTCTGACCATGATCTGAGGAAAACTCTACCCACCACGTTTTAAGGGGTTTCTTGCATGTATACTCAATATTGGTTCAAGGGGACTTTTATGTGTATTTTTATCTGAAATGTGGCGAAACAGGTGATATTTAATATATATATATATATATATATATATCAAACCAACACTAAGTAACTTTTCAGTCTTCATAAAATATTTGTTTAACTTTAGTGATTATATGTCGAACATGTGGCAGTAACTATGCCATACAAAATAACTACAAAGGTGCAGACTGATTTACCTTATACATCACTTCCCCCTTTCCCCATTCGTTATAAAGACGGAAGTCTACTTGACTAAGTTTCTCTGGGAGACTGTTTATTTGTTTAAACTGTGCACGGTTGATAGGCATCAAACATAATATTATATTTATCTGTTTCAAGTACGGGTGTAGGAAAAAATCTGTGTGGTGATATAAAGTGATTTTCGGCTGCCCAAAACAATATCAATCCTTCAGTTTCTGATAGCAATTTAAATAAAGTATTTCACCTAAGACAATGAGGGGGAAATGGCCTAACTATGCACCAACGCTAGATACCGCTGTGGTGCCACTTTGCTGTAAAGCAGTCACACCAGAAGACATGGACTGACAAACAGACACATCATGAATTCTGATGAACATATACAACACTCACTTTTTATTTCTGCATTTCATTTTGATAGCTGGGTAAAAAAATATCGCAATATATACTGATATTGCAAAATGGTGATATTATTGTATTGTGACCCAAGTATCGCGAGACGTATATCGAAACACATATGCCAATACTCACCCCTAGTTTCAAGGCCCTAAACTTGTCAGCACATCAGTCGCTGATTCATTTCAGCATCGTCATCTGGCATTGATTCAGCACAGTTAGATTCCCTACCTATTGCAACTTAACCTTCACATAGCTACTAAAAACAGAAATGTAGTTGAAATCAACTGTAGGCAGCATGGGAAATGCTGTCTTCTTCAGGCAAACTATTATAGCTTTTGTCCACTAGAGGAAGTGAAGTGTGCATCGATCGGGAAGTCTGGGCATCTTTGCTTAGATTGCTGCCTCTGCGACCCGGCCCCGGATAAGGGGAAGAAAATGGATGGATGGATGGATGGATGGATGGATGGATGGATGGATGGATGGATGGATGGATGGATGGATGGATGGATGGATGGATGGAAGAACAGATGGATGGATGGATGGATGGATGGATGGATGGATGGATGGATGAAAAGTCCTTTAATACTCTTTAAAATCTAAATTTCATGCCATACCAACTTTATTTAAGAAGCACTTTATACACCCACAGGACCAAAACGCTGTACAGAAACAAAAATATCAATGCGACCCAACGCTCTGATGTGATCCAGGTGCTCACATTGTACGTATAAAAACCATTTGGGACTCAGCCCTGCAGTGAGATGGCGCTACTCAGACTCATCTATGCGGGAGCGAATAAGTAGAAGAGGAATATTAATCTCACTAGAGTGAAACGCGCTGCCTTGGCAATTGGTGCTATTTTGTGCTGAAAGCCCTGAAAAGAAAAGGCAACGATGTATTTGGACAACGACATGGCTGAACAAATGTGGCTACTACGATCTGTCAATTTTACAGGAAGAATTCCATTTCACTCGTACCCCAGCCATGCTTCTGTGAAAGAAGAAGACCAACTTATGATGGCTGACTGAATTTCAAACATAAGATTTTCTCCCAACCTTGCCATTCCTGATGGGGAAGTGGTTGTGAGAGGCTGATCGCCCTTCCTAAGCCCCTGTCCACAGCAGTATTTGGAACCCCCTGAAGCTGAAATATATAAATCATTGACTCCAATATAAAGTGCATTACATTAATCCAGCTGTTGCATGGCTTACTGTTTCAAAATTCTGTCTGGGAAGAATAGGTTTTACTTTGCTAGCTGCCATACGTAGAAAAATCTGGATTTTACAACGGCTCTAATCGTTGTTTCAGCTTAAGTTCATTATTTACTTGACCCCTAAATTTTTAACAACTGACTTGACATACTGGG
>NW_015150926.1:568939-576115 GCF_000732505.1 Cyprinodon variegatus | reverse complement strand
CCCATTAAGAGCAGTAATTACACCTATATGAAAAACAAAATATGTACACTTTTGGCATTCTAGATGAAAAAAAAAAACTTTGTCCTTCAATGTGCTCTAACCAGAACTCTTCTAGTGGATAGGTTTTGATTTCACGTGATTTAACAAATCTTTCAAGAAAATTTGCAATCCCATTATTAATCCATTAGATTCATCCAAAAAAAAAAAAAGAAAAGAACTGTTAAATCGATTAGTTGAATGATCTGAGGTTCAAATCAGGTTAGTAATCTTAGTTTCATGTCTATATGTGTAGGTTTGGCTGTGGACCCTGTCCGTCAATGTCATGTAATAAAAGCTGAACTGCTGGAATACACTACGCATCTGATTCATGAGTATAGATCTGGCTCAAATTAAAGGTTTAAGGCACAAACACAACATAAAGTTTTATGGAGTTTTTCTAAACAGAATAAAAGAAGAACTGAGGTCAGAAAAAATATGATTATCCAGATGAAAAGATGTTTGAAATCATCCAACTGTAAGCTGCATAGCTTAATTACTTCAGTGACCAGAGTAAAACTCAATATAATTGTAGCTGACATTTAAAGCTGATAAGTATATGCTTGTTAGGTTCCTCCTCAAACAGTAAAATATTCAATATAAGACAGAACTCACTTTGAACACGAGAACAAATGTCTAAAGCGATACTCGTCAATGTCATTGGGATCTCTTTCACAGTCGTGGTCTCCACCGACATCAAACAGAGGATTTTTTCCCCTGCTGCATCCAATCTGTAGCTTCTATCTTAAATATGTACAAGTAGTTGTCAAATGGCTTAAGTTTGTGTCTTAATGATTTTGATGTTACAGAGAGTGAAATCTGAGGTGATAGCTGAAGAATGAATCACAAAGGAGCAGAGAGGGACACTGTGTATCTATAGGAGTTTATATCTCCTCACTACATGCTTTGTGTTATTGGAGAGCAAAACACTCTCCATCAACACAAAGGATGTAATTGTTATTGGTGTATGATTAGGAAAATTATTTAATAAAACATTCTACAAAAAACAGTTTTTTTTATTTTCTTAGATTTAGACAATTTTTATTGTCAATTCGAAATGTGAATGAGCAGCAGCTTAGCAGTGAAATAAACATTTCCATTCTGTAAAGTGCACCAGTTATTTATTTCTGGATTTTGTATAGCAAATTACTTAAAATACATTCCACTTGGTCTAAATTAGTTATCACAGCTAATTTAACTTCATACCCAAATCAAGCCCACGTTAAACATCATCACTTTATTGACATTTTCAAATAACTCCATTTGTCTTTTTCTTCGATGTGAGCTAAGAAGATATTCAGCTTTGAGTTTAACTGGCTTTATTAAATAGAACTGACTTGAACTGAAAAGAATAGAATAGAATAGAATAGAACAGAACAGAATACAATACAATACAATACAATACAATAAAACTACAAGAACTCGACTCTGCACTTCTGTCTCTGCATTTGGATCCCCAAAAACCTCAACTAAACCCGGACACTAATGTTGTTCTGCTGCTGCTGATCCTCCATCTTTTTGTTCTTTCTGCACAGCCTTGTTCCCTGATCTAAAGGATCTCCTCTTTTCTTTCACAAGTGCCTTTATTTCAGGGTTGATCAAGGGTTTGTTATTGGATAATTAATGTTTCTGATTGGTTCTATTCCTACAGTGTTATATAAATGAAATAGAGGAAAAGAGAAGTGGTGTGTAAAGAATTTTTCTTCTGTATAGTGTGATATATATGTTAAAAAAACGCAGTGTGTGGAGAAGTTCTATTATTTACAGCGTTGACAAAAATGACAAAAAATGACTCAAATGACTAAAATTTGACTAAGACTAAAATTGATTTCATAATTTAGATTAAGACTAAAATTAAATTGGGAAGGCAATGACTAAATATGACTAACACTAGAATTGATTTTTGCTATTGTGACTAAGACTAAGACTAAATTTAAAAAAAGCTGACAAAATTAACACTGGTGCACACAAACACATACACACACTTATACACATGCATATATACATATATTTCTCAGACTGTCAGATGTTAAAAAGCATACTGCTTCTAGAAATACATCCAGGGCTTATATAAACCCTTTCAAGATTATTTTAATTAATGGGGAGTTGATCAAATGTCATGAATGTTTTAAAAGTCGGCTTAAAATATTTATAAATGACTGAAAATCTATATTTTTGGCTCCATGAAACAAACCTAGGTTGTGTCTTCATCAGCCGGTTCAGATAGTTTGGCATGTAGAGCAGTGATACTGTAGTGATACCTTTGGAAAGTGCAGAGTTTGGCTTTAATTTGAAAGGTTACAAACAGCCAATCAGGACTGTTTTCCAATTGCGTAACTGTGTGTTTTTTTTATATAGCATCTATTTGTTTATATATATTTTTTTATTTTTATGTAGCTGCTGGGTGTTGAAATTAGTTGTTAAGGATACGTTTTGTTGGCGGATGTGCAGACTCTCCAGTACTGGCTTTAATAGGTATTTGGACACTTGTTAGCCTTCAGTACGTTGGCACAATTAGCTGAAGGTCGATTTAAGGTAAATTAGGCACTTTTCCTTGTGTGTCTGCTGCTCCATTAAAAGTAGGTCCTGTCTCACTTAAAGGGAGTGAGGTGAACGGAATTTACAAGTTACCCGCTTTGTTTTCTTTTCCCTTTCTCATTATTTTCATCAATTTTTTTTTTCTTTAATACAGAGTCTCAAACAAGCCTTCATACAATTTGTCGAGGCCTTAAAAAACGAGACGAAGAAATAGTATGCAAGCATACAGCAGAGTTTGGTGAGGCTTTGGTGCCCACACTCCATTTGCTGTCCAGTATGCTGTTCAGAGCTTTCTGCTGATGCTTTATAATTGCTTCCTGTTGATTGAGAAAAGGTGGCCAAAATGATCAGAATTTATTACAAATCCCTTTTCCTCGCAAATAAAAAAAGATTGTTAACAATCATACTGAAAATGCTAATGTAAAAAAGAAAAAGAAAGTAAGGCTAAAGAGGGGATTTGTGGTTTTTCTAATTCCATCTTTGAAGAAGATAAGATGTTATAGCTTTCAGCTTTCGACTCCCCTGCAACTTTTGACCTTGAAGACAGAATATGGCTTAATAAAGGCAGTCTAATGAGTAGCTCTATCACAAAATGAGCTGCCGGACCAGGAGAGATGAAGGACCTTTCAAAGAGAGGACTTAACCCTTGGAGCTGTGAGAGAGCAGTAATTAGGTAGAGACGTAAACCTTGTGGATATGAATGACCTCTGTATTCACTCTTCATGGAAGTCCTGTAGACTGCAGCACCATGATGCAGGGAGGTAGAGAGCTGAAATTTTACAAGCAGGTTTTTTTGCAGTTACTCACTGCTACTCTCAAAACTTTGATCATGTTCTTACTGACATATCTGCCAAAAAAACAGAAGTAAATGTGAGGTTAACCAAGAGAGCTTTTTATATAGATAACTATACATAACTATCTTAGGAGGAAGTTCAGACTTCAAAGTTCCTGCTCCAAAAAGTATGGAGCCTGTTTGAGCAACTCCTACTGAGCCAATGGCTTGTCTATCTATTTTACATATTATGTTTTCTTGTTTGTAGATTATAGAGATTGTATGTTAACATCAGATATCTGTAGTGAAGACTCGGTAGTTTTCTTTACCACCTCCCACTGAGCCACTGGATGTTTCCAATAAACTAATACGGGAGAAACATTGAGGGCACATTGCCCTACCCACAATTGTGGGAGATGACAGACCGACTGATAACAAAACGGATGAACTGGCTTTGCTCACCTGAAATCAGTTAGTCCACAGAGAGAGTAGTTTAATTTTCCTAACTAAAACATGGCAAACCACACTTTACTTCAAACTTACGTCCATAGAGTAATGCAAGAGGAGAAAAAGGGATCTCTCTTGAGTTTTAAAGATGTGTCTCTGGGCATTGAACGTGGGTCAACATTAGGCTAATTTAACGCTTATTTCTCTGACACACTCCTGTTTGTTCATGTTTAAGGAAAAGTCCGGTCATATTTAGAAACAAAACTTCTGACAGTACTTTAAATATGAAATTATTACATGATGTTCAAAAAATTATCATTGTTTTTAATTAAGAGTAATTTTCATTTAAATGTGCTTTACTGGAGACATCCACGTTTGTCAAAGAACACTACTGCCACCTACCGGTTTGTGATGTCATGGTGTGGTATTGGCTGTTGATCAAGTCTGATCGCTTTATCTGGTGTTTGTCACAGTGCGCTATTTTCCAAGTCATCTTGAAAATATTCTTCTTCCAAATGTTCGCTACATATTACGTGTTTTTTCTCTGGCCAGAAGTTTGATGGCAAATCTTCCCTCTTCAAGTTGGCGATCCAAAGACGACCCCTTCTGTGGAGGATCATGAATTGGAAAGTTGAAATAACACTTTTTTTCACTTTCAACTGATGTATTACAACATCCTACTGCCATGCACGTGGGCATTGTCAGTTTAACTATTGCTCTGGTAAATTTCCATGGTAAAGACCGCTGGAAATCTTCAATAATTATTGTTGATTGCAGATGTGTCTGGTAGCTCCTATTCATTTTGCTTGTAAAGCGGGGAGGATGGCTCTACGCTTACCACACTGTGACTTCACTGATGTCACTGTAAAAAAACTGGCCACTCCCAGACTCAGTGATCGCAACAAAAATTCTTAATTCTATTTTTTAAACTGGTTGATGCTAAATTCATTAAATCGCCACAAATTAACTAGTTTTAGGTATAGATAATGATCCATTGATCATTCCTTCCTGACTAGAACTTGTGGGATCCAAGCGCAATGCCCTAACCACTAGGCCACTACTCCACATCAGCTCCCTGGTAGCCAGTAGTTCCCGAGCCAGAGCCCATTAGCGGGCTAGTTCCCGTGCCAGAGCCCATTAGTGGTCCATATCGAGAGCCAGAGCCCTTTGGCGGGCCAGTCCCTGAGCCAGAGCCCTTTAGCTGGCCAGCTTCCGAGTCAGAACCCCCTATGCCAGTCCCCGAACTAGAGCCTATTATCGGTCCAAAGTTCATTAGCGGGCCAGTCACAGAGCCAGAACCCATTTGTGAACCAGTTCTCCTTTCTCCTCAATTAGCTTTCCCCTGTGTCCTTGCCATTTTCCTAGCTCCTGAGCACACTCTGTGCCATCCAGAGACCCCCGAGCCACAGGATGGAACAAGTTATGAAACAGAGCACTTCAAGAGCTCCATGGTGGAGAAAGCTCCAAGGCCCCTCAGCAGGTGCTCCATGCCTCCTAGGCCCCGCATTGGGTGCTCCACGCCTTCCAGGCCCCTCAGTGGGTGCTTCACACCTCTTCATTGGTCCCAGGCAGCACAGCCTGTTCGTGGGTCACCAGCTGCGCTGCCAATTTGTGGGTTTCAGAGCCACAGTTGGCTGCCCCCTCCAGGGTTCCATTGCCGCAGTCGGCAGCCTCCAAGGTTCCTACTGAAGAGACGGTGTCCTCCAAGGTTCCTGCTGCAGAGACACCATCCTCTAAGGTTCTTGCTGCAGAGACACCATCCTCACATTCGTCCTCCAGGTGCCCTCCTTTGTCATCTCTGGCCTCTTGGCCAGCCTCCAGGGACTCTGCCTCATCTCCGGCCTCACCGCCAGCCTCCAGAGACTTTAGTTTGCCCTCACCCACCTTTGGTGGGTAGTTTTGTTTTTTGGACTTTTTTGCTTTTGTTTCTTGCTATTTTCTTGCCTTCCTGGTTCCCCCTCTGTTTGCCCTGGGTGGGTTGTATTTTTTTTTTTCAACATTTTTAAGGTGTCTGGAATCCGCTCTTAAGTGAGGTCCCACCCTGGGTGGGTTGTATTTTTTTTTTTCAACATTTTTAAGGTGTCTGGAATCCGCTCTTAAGTGAGGTGTACCATCAACATCTTGGTTAACTTAAGTTTTCTTTGAGTTTTCAGTTACGCATTGATTATTGCTTTTCTTTGTTTTCTAGTTTTATAGGTTTCATTCCTATTTTCTTGTGTTTTCTGAATATATTTGAGCTCTCAGGTTTTTCTTAGTTGCCCTCTTCTGTTTTTCCCCTTTTCCCTAGCTCCTTTTCTTTTCACACCTGCTCCCAATCAGCTCGTTAGCTCAACAACTTCTTCGGAAGATTTGAGGAGCTGAACTCCAACCCTGCGAGGAAAGCGACACCACACCCCGACAAACAGGTGCTCAGACTGGAAACATCAGCAGTGTGGAAAGTTCTGAGGAAGGTCACACACGGAAAGCTGCAGCTCCTGACAACATTCCAGGTCAGCTGATCAAAGGATGCTCAGACCAGCTGACCCATGTGCTCACGGACATCTTCAACACGTCCCTGGACCAGGCCATCATCCCACGGTGCTTCAAGTCTGCCACTGTCGTTCTGGTCCCAAGACAACCACCATCACGTGCCTTAACGACTTCCGCCCCATCGCACTCACATCCTTCCATCATGAAGTGCTTCGAAAGACTTGTTAAGGACCACATTATCTCCACGCTCCCCCCATCACACGACCCGTTCCAGTTTGCAGTGCGGAGGATGCAGTCTCCACTGCATTCCACCTGAGCCTGGAGCACCTGGAGGAGAAGAACACCAATGTGCAGATGCTGCTCCTGGACTTCAGCTCAGCATTCAACATGATCATCCCCTAGGACCTGGTAGGCAAACTGGGCCCCTTAGGAATAAACACCCCCCTCTGCAACTGGCTGCTGGACTTCCTCCACTGACAGAACCCAGGCTGTCAGAGTGGGGAATCACACCTCCGATGTCATCACCCTGAACACCGGCACCCCCCAGGGCTGTGTCCTGAGCCCCCTGCTGTTCCCCCTGATGACCCACGACTGCCATCCATGCCTCAGGTCCGACCACATCCTGAAGTAAGCGGATGACACCACAGTAGTTGGCCTCATCCAGGACAACAACGAGGCGGACTACAGGGAGGAGGTGTGTAATCTGGTGGACTGATGCAGAGGGAACAACCTGATCCTGAATGTCAAAAAGCCCAAGGAGATTATCATCAACTTCAGGAAATCCAGGCCCACCCACACACCCCTCCTCAGCTGTGGAGGACCTCAGCAGCACCAAGTTCCTGGGGGTGCACATCACTGACAACCTCAGCTGGTCACCCCACATCTCCTCACTGGTGAAGAAGGGCCAGCAGCGC
>NW_015150926.1:546821-568569 GCF_000732505.1 Cyprinodon variegatus | reverse complement strand
TATATACACTTACCCTGTATATAGCTAGCTCTTAGTTATAGAAAACATATTTATTGTGCAAGAATAAGGTCTTAGCTCTGTTACATTGGTAGCCAAGTAATTAACATTTCGTTGTCAAGATTCAGCTTGTTTTATTTTTGTGCAATGACAATAAAGGAAGTCTAAGTCTAGTCGGGCGTTAATTCAGTCAGCCATAAATGCTCTCCCTGTGCAGTTCCTCAGTGCTGGTTAGTCGTCTTTCACTGGCTCCTCGTGCTTGCTTTCCCTGATTTCTCCATGGTTTTGGTTTGTTTTACATTTTCATGTTGGATTTTTGGATTTCTGCCTCAGTTGCTTGTGAACACTCCATTAAAACTACAAGAACTCGCCTCTGCCTCCGTGCATTTGGGTCCGCGAAACCTCAGCCAAACCCTGACACTTATGTTGTTCTGCTGCTGCTGACCCTCTATCTTCTTCTTGTAGCTGTTCTTCCCATCCCTGATTTTCTTCCTCAGTTCTTTCTGCACAGCCCTCAGCTCCTCCTTGTTCCCTGATCTAGATATCCAGCCAGTGCTAGTCATAGTTTTTTGACTGGGTCCCCACTCCCCACTTTGTGCTGTACTGATATGTCTTTTATGGTTTATTCTAAATATGTTAAATGTTACAACTGAAACTGTTCCCTGGTCCCCCCTTCAGCTCAGGGCCTTTAGAAAATTCCTAATCAACCTCTCACCTCTCCTGGTGACTCAAGTTCTACGACATAATAAATCTTCTGGTTCTAATCATTTTTATGCTCCAAAAAACCTACTCACACTACCTAAAGACAAAACTGAGTCCACGAAATTAAAGCATTGTGACCTTTCACCGTAAGTTATCTGTAGAGATAAAGCATGGCATCAAGAAGTGAAATTACAACAGAGTGAAACACTTCATTCCGCTGTGAGGTAAAGTAAATGTTTCTTAGATTTAAACCATGTTATTATGGTTTAACTGATTTATTGCCAAATTACAGTCTGCCTCTCAGCAAGACAGCATGGACAAAAGTAAGCAGTCCATCGTCTTGACAAATGGTGCCAACTGCTCTGCCAACTGTGCTGTGAATGATTGACATCTTTGAGGTCCTTGATGCTACCAGCACGGTTCCAAATCAACATAATGAATACTTATTTACCACTCTTGGATCCTTTACTTTCTGAGATAATAAAAAATGCTTAACACATATTTACATCTCTGTTTTGTTCATCCTCTCATGAGACTGAAATTTCAGCTTGTGTAACCAGAACTTTGCAGGTTTTATTTTGCTTTATTCGAGATTGATGTTTCTTTTTAAGATCTAACAGCCAAACTCCAAAAGGCAGTCAAATCAATAAGCCTTTTTTGTATCTCTGCATCCAGCGGCTGCTGCCAGGCACTTTCAGATAAAAGCAACAGAATAGTTCTCTGAGCCATGCTTTTAAAATAAAAATGCTTCTCATCAATTGGATAATTTTAACAAATGGTTTTTTATTAGAGCCCTCTTTGATTCTCATCTAAACATTACGAACAGTTTCATGCTGGTAGAAAAAGGAAGACAGACAGCTGAGCTGGACTCTGATGTTCTCATCTTAATCGAAGTTTCTGGATGTGTTTTTTTTTATTATATCAGCACTCAGCCAATCTATTAGACTGACAGGAACATACTGCATCATATTGTGTAGATGTCACCTATCCTATCATTAGCTGGATAACAAAATCTAGGTAATTCTAATTTTCATTTCATGGCAGATCTATATTATTTATCATTCTTCTCCCATTCTCTCATTTTTAACACCTTCCTGGACCAATCCATAGTGCCGTGCTTCAAGTCTGCCACCATTATTCCAGTCTCAAGGAAGCCTCAGGTCTCCTCCCTCAATGATTAGCGGCCTGTCTCACTGACTCCCATCATGATGAAGTGCTTCCAAAGGCTGGTTAGAGAACACATCGTCTCCAGTCTGCCACCAACATTTGACCCGTTCCAGTTCGCCTACTGACGGAACCGCTCCACTGAGGACGCCATCTCTGCTGCTCTCCACCTGAGCCTGGCACACCTGGAGGAGAAGAACACCCACGTGCGGATGCTGTTCCTGGACTTCAGTTCAGCTTTCAGCACCATCATCCCACAGCAACTGATGGGTAAACTGGAACAGCTGGGATTCAATACACTGTTACTAACCACTGTCTCAAAAACAATTTTGCACTGATGACTAGTAGCAAGCAGCTTAAATAGAGGCAGGTGGATCAGATAGGCAGAAATGACAAAACAGGCAGAATTAGACAGGCGAATGGAATATTTATTAAGTAATTAAGTCAGTCATCAGCACCAAGATCATAATAGTAGCTCACATTTCAAAGGCAGACATATTTTTTTATTGGTTGATTGGTGCTTTACTAAGTAGCCCCATGTCTCATGAAGTAAAGCATTTAGAAGTATGTATCTGTTAAAAAAGATGCATTAATCCCCAGGAAAAAAAGAGGTCTGTTCCTGGTAGAGGGTCTAACAATAAGGTGGAACTTCTGAAATAAAAAAGAGAGAAAAAGAATTTTATGACAAGTTAATGGTTTAAATTCGGGCCAGGATTTTAATGGATTAATTACGATAAATTACTTAATGACATTTTAACGCGTTCAAATTAACATATATAATGACCTTTCCTTATATACATACAAACAGATGGCAGTACAAGCCTGTTTTAATGTATCTTTTCATTTTATAAAACTTAACACAAACTTAACCTAAACACAACCCGTTCAATTAATTTTGCAAAAATCTCTGTCATCCTCAGCTCCGCCCCTCAGTCTCCACCCTCTCAACTAACTATTTGGAAATGTTGTCAAACTTCAAGCCGACCAAAGTACGATTCAAATTATGTCCGATATAAAAATCATTGCTGAGGTAAAAAGGCTTAGAAAAGGACATCAGGACAGTTAGCATCAAAAGCTGAAAGATGATCAGAGGCAGATCAGGCTCTGAGGTGATAGACAGCAGAAGGATGCCAGCATAAATCCTTACAGACTGAGTTGAACTAGCTCAAAAATAATAGAAATCATAAAAAAATGTTTTGTCTCCAAGGAACACTTTCTCTATAACAGCAGAATTTGGGAAGGAATTATTAAGTTCTGACATTAATGAGAAGATGTGTGTCAGCATTTCGTCTAATATAATGTAACAAAAAGATATTTAATGTAGAAAGGGTGGAGGGCTACAGGAGGGGGGTGCTTTTATTTGTCTTTCTTATTAAATGCAGCAATGAACAAAGGTACAGTACACAAAATCTTATCTAAAGTAGCTAAATTTCAACATAGCTTTACTGAAGTAGAGGTAGAAATTGTCTTTCACAAAAATACTTAAGAATAAGAAACAGTTCAGTAGAAAAGCTGCACAAACTGGTCTTCTACATGCAGATTAGATGTTTAAACTTGCTTAAAATGAAATAATTAAACTGAAAAACATAAGATTATAAGCCGAGGTTTAGAGACTTAAATAATAAAAGGTTAAACAAAATCATGATTGAAAAATTCACTCAGGTAGAATAAATATCCCCCTCCCCTTAAATAACCTAAATAGTTGCATTAAGGTAGAATAGAATTCAACTTTATTGTCATTACATTGTCTAGTACAAAGCAACCAAATTCACTATCTGCATATATATATATATATATATATATATATATATATATATATATATATATATATATATATATATATATATATATATATATATGACATATACTATACTATATATAGATATATATAGATATATATAGATATATATATATCTATATATATATACCATTGTTGTGCTCATATAATTAATTACGGTATACAATTACTGACCACTCTTTTTTTTTTCTTTATTAAAATCCAATTACAGTAGTAGCCATTCAAAAACGTTCCTTGATTGGTCCTTGGCTGGTCCTACAATTCCTTTTTAAACATCAATCTTTGCACTAAAATTTTCTTGCTATCATGATTTGTGGCCATTAAGATCTAAAGAGAAGCGTGATCTCCTGTCCAGACCCTGTAATTAGTGAAAGGGTGGAGTCAGAGTAAAATAATATGCAAGAGGGGGTCACTCAGTGGCTGGAAGTTGGGGGGAAGTCTGCTGCCATACGGCTGCCGTTTGACTGGGAAGGGCCATTTTAAATGGCTGCTACTGTGATTATTACAGACCCTGTAAATACCTCAATTAAACATTTTAATCGCATCTCAAAACCAGTTTAATTTAAGTGCTTGCTAATGTAGATTTGTTTCATGAATCAGGCCTAAAGTCAAGGAATAAACTGATATGCAATAATTGCATTGCAGACCCTAAGAAAAGTAAACAGCCTGTTCTACTGTTGCATGTGTCTTTAGAATAATGATTTAAATCCTTTTCTCCCTTTGCAGCACCTTTATATGTTTATTTTTATATAATATCATTGACTCAATAACAATAAGATGCCATTTCCTTGGCTGTATTCGTTATTGTGTGTTTAGTATTCCCCGGTGTCAGGTGCTCTCAGGATGCCTCTAATGGCTGACTTATTGTGGTGGCAGTAGAAAATGTCTTGTATGAAATGGCCAATTAAAAGTCACTTAAAGCATGCAGTGATTTAGTGAGTAGACTATGTATTAAATCCTCTTTCGAAGCATGTGGCTAATTAGGCAGAAACAGTGGCAGGGCCAGTCCTTAAAATGTCTTTTTTTGTGGCTGTTTTTCTGGTGAATGGTTTCTGTATTGAGGACCAAAGACAAAAAATAACATTAAATCCTTAATGTGCAATGTTGCTACTGGGAGATCTTTGATTGTTTGTCCCTTTTAAGGGCTGATAGCGACTTTCATCCAACCCTCTCTAATTCTGGTTCATATGAAGGCATTAATGCTAACAGAAGCAAAGTAGATGTTTAAATGTATGCCTCTTACTCCTGAGGTACCAAGGTGGATTTTAAACTCTGTGCAGGTTCCTGATCCCATATGATGCCCCTGTTCTTCAAAGAGCAACAACCTTGTTAAAACACACCACAGGAGCTCACAGGGAATGAATAGAAGAAAAGGGAAAGTAGCAATGAAGGAAAAATCAACACAGCGACACATGGTTTATCTAACAATGTACCGCCTGCCAGGCTTTTGAAAGATCCAACTGTCTGAAGTTCTCCTCTCCTTTTTTTATTTTTTTTTTTAGGTTTCTCATTAGGACTTGTCTTGTGCAAGTTTTTATAGTCGAGAGCGTTTGATACTATAACATTTTGTTCCCGTCTATAGCAATTTGCATTTTTCTTTAGTGACACATCTTGTTTCATGTGCTACGACAAAGCAGTGGCACTTCTCCTTTTTTAACAGTCCTCTGATCCTCTTCAACCTGTATTCATTTCCAGCTGGATCCCAGCCTAATGTGAGCCCACACTGCCGAGCAGGAAGAACCACGCAGCTTCACTTACATTACTAAGTAATGAACGCATGAGGGGCAATCAGTCCAGACCTTTCACTTGGAAAGGAACAATGTCACACCTGATTTATTGGTCCTGGAAAGTGGAGATAAAACTGGAGAAGGAACAAGATCTTATCTTTAATTGCATTCCTCTTCCTCTGTAGCGTTCACTATAAAGGAAGCTCATTAGAGTGACACATTGCAAGACATTGAAGAATATAAAGACAGAATGCCTGTAACCTTAACATGGTTAATTCAGCACTGAGACTATATCCATTCTTGTTGATCTGTGTCAAAAAAATCTGTAGTTGTTGTCAGTGGTTTGAAGCCACATTAACCCTGCTGGGCTTAAGATCAGCTGAGGAAACAAAGATGCTTTCTATCAGAATGTAGATTCATGTTTAAAACAGTGTTGCCAACAAGAAAATTCCCTATTGGCTGTCCTAAAATGTGCAGATAGATAGGATATCAGAGGGGAAAAAACATTGGGGTTTTAAGAGTTTTATGGAGACATTTACAGAAACAAGTAAAGAACAAACGCTTTTTTTTAAATAACAGTGCTATGGGGGTCTGAAAAGGTGTTAGATTTAGTGACAAAAGCACTAAGCTGGCAACACTGGTTTAAGAGCCAAGAAAATAAGGAAGAAAAGGAGATGACAATCAGGCTGACCTACTTGTTTATTTTCTTAAAAATCTTCAAACATCTCATAGATGCAGGTATTAAATATTTACGTTTTATTTCAAAAGTGTCACTATGTAGCTACCTTGCATGAAAGTTATAGAAAGTTCCCTTGAGTAAATATGTTGATAAAGAAATTTAACATTCTGTTAAAACCCAACTAGTTTTAAGTAATCATTGCTTATTTTACATACCTAAATGGAGCCCAGATTACATGTGTGATGCAACATTTGAAAGCTAACACCTTCTAGTTTCTGAAAATATAAATGGAAATATTGTGAGTAAAACACAGGCTAAGCAGCATCAGTTCAAACATGACTCAAAGTAGTTTTATTTTATCTCGAAAGCAATAGGTCTTTGTTCACAAGCAGTAATAAGGACATCCTTGACATGTCACATTGTATTCTTTTTTGTTCTACATCATGTCAATTACAAATGCAGAAAATTTCAGATATCTTGGCATAACAGTTTCAGAGCTGTTGGACTTTGAACGTTTAGTGTCACTAGCATCTCCAAATCTCTTCAAATGTGCCAAATTTTGCCAATTCCACTATATATATATATATATATATAATCAGCAAAATTAAAACACATTTTTGAACTGTAAAACATTTTTTATAGAGAATATAAATATAAAAACGTAACACGTTTCATTTAGTGAATAACTCTATGCAGTGTATCATTGGCTGACAGGCAAGGAGCGCTTGTGAGACTTCATCGGCTTGGTCTGAATTAGATTGAGTCATACAAAGTAAGAAGTAAGTCTTAGTAGCAAGATACCAAGCAGGAGCTATGACAAGCTAACTTTTGTGACGTCAAAAAATGGATGTTATGTGGCGATTTTCTCATCATGGAATGTTTTTCTTATAAATATGCCAGATTATTTTTAATCTCTGGACCCTTATAGATGAATGGAGTAAAAACAATAGAAGCCTGGAATTATAATACGGCTTCTGGATGCATTCAAAGGTATGTTGTTGTGGCTGGTGTGTAATGTTTACATTTTGACATGTACCTATATATGTGCTAATTGTGCTTTGGTGTTTGGTGTGTCCATTAAATTAACTTGGTGGTTGAATTGTGGAGAATCTAAGCATTCGATGTCAAACATGTCTATATTGGTAAACAATTTAGAGTTGTAATTTTCATGCATTCTGAATCGTTAGGTGAAAACGCATAAAACGGGTCGCCAGCAACATGGTGGGTTTGAATAGGATCTTTTCAGCTGTATTGTTTTTTTGTTTGTTCAGACCAAAAAGTTACAATTAAAGACTTTTGAATTATGCTTTTCTCATCAAGGGAAAGAGGCTGCCCAAAGCAGCCTGTCTAGATGTGAAGATGAAATTGGTTCTATTGTTAAATCCTGAGTTAACTGGGATGGAACCTCTTACCACCATCTTGCCTCATATTTAGGATTTGGATGAACCCTGAATAACTGCCAGGTACTTAAGGTGAAGATGTCTGGAAAAAGCATGATGGCAGACATCAGGAGAAAACTTATACCAACTTGGGGATGTGGTGGTATGAGCTGAGTTTACAACAGCAGTCTGCAGAGGGTTCAATTTACTTACCCTTGAATTACAGCTGAGTGAAAATTCTCAAGAAATCAAGAAAGTTGCAATGAAAATGTACAGTAGTAGCCATTCAAAATTACCCCCTTCCTTTGATGGGCCCTTGGCTGATTCTTGGCTGGTCCCCTACAATTCCTTTTTAAACATATCTTTGTACTAAAGTATACATTTTTTCATGATTTGTGGACATTAAAATCTGAATAGAAGTGCCTTCTCCTGGCCAGACCCTGTAACTCAGTGAAAGGGTGGAGTGAAAATATAAAAGCCCAAGAGAAGTAGGGGGGACACTACAGTGGCTGCGTGTTGGCTGTCATTTTGCTGGCGTTTGACTGGGAAAGGCTGTTTTGAATACCTGTTACTATAAACTGCTGGAAACAAGAGTAACCAATATTCTAGAAAATAATAAAGCCAAGCATAATAGCAAAATATGTGATGCTTCTTGTGTGAAATAATATCTTTCTTCCTTCTGCTTTGCACACAGACCACAGCTCTTAGGGTTACACCAACCAACAGATGGAAAAAACAGTTGGAGGAGGTGTTAGGGATTAGAGAATATATATCAAAAGATGAGGATTAAAATGGCAGAATAGAAAGGAAGCCTTTTCAGTTAAGACCACCAAGTGTAATTTGATCCAACCTGGAAGCTCTGTGGCTCAGGGGAATATGATTCAGGAGTAAATCAGAAATGGTTTTGCTCCACTTGTCCCACTTGTCCCCAGTGTTAGCCTGACATTGAAATCGATTGTCTTTCCTTCTTTCTTCTGTGTCTGAGTTATCATAAGTATCTGTACATTTAACAAGCCCACTTGAGCATGGCTGTTCTAAGGAAGTAGCTGAAAGTAGACTCATATGCTGATTGTTTTTCCCTTTATCTTTTCTGCTCGTTTCATGTGTTTTCTTGTTTGAGATAATAAGGGGCGTTCTGTGTCGTGGTCAAGTGGGTAATTAAGGGAACAAACAACTTGTTAATGGCTTGCTGAGCTTATTTACTCCGCAACATGAACAACAGTTGCCTCACCTTGAAAGAAGTGCTTTTAACATTGCTGCCACTGATCTCTGCACTGATCAAAAGGCAGTGCTGTGAGAGGACTAGCAGGGAGTACTGGAGAGTTTATTCATCCCAGCGATGCACCGAGCTAATTAGTAAGAGTGTTACTGGAACGTCTCACACTTACTGATGTCTCAGTCTCTAGAACATAACAGGGTGTTAGCTTTTATGAAGGTGTGGAAAATAAAAAGCCTCATTTATCCGGCAGCGTTCATGACTCTCATTAGCTCTCCAAAGAATTGGTTCCATTAAAAAGGTCTGAATTTGAAATGTCTCAGTTGTATACCTTAATGCTCATACATTAGATCTACCTTTGCAGATAACATGGATACCATCTCTTCCTCCTTTCTATCTTACTCTTGTTTCCCTTCCTCCTCCTCCTGAAATAAAAGGCCTTGTCTGTTAACAATAGTGGTTTATGTTCTGATCTAAGGACATCTAAGCCAGTTCCCCTAAAACAAAGTGTAAAATGGTGGCAGACATGTTCTAAAAAAACCTTCCATGAAGCCCAGAGACAGAGTCAGATGAAGGATACTCAGTTTGAACACTCTGAAGATTTTCTGATGATCCATGCACTATATGGACAGCCAGGGGATGCAGCTGAATTGCAGCCATGCGGCTGTAAATGTGTAAAGGGCTGCTATTATAGACTCTCAGCCTGGCACACTCAACTCAGGAGAATCTGGGGATCATTAAACTTAGCAACTGCTGCTTATCCAACCAGAACAGAGTCCAGAGATGGCAGACAAAAGCAGAGAAAAAATAAACCATGCGCTCCCTCCACATCTCCACCTATTCTTGAGTTATCTTCAAGTGTTGCCAGAATTATTATCTTCCTCTTTTTTTATACATTAATTTTGTTCTGTATCAACTCTAAGTAGTATTAGTGTCAGGTGGCGGCTGGCCCATAGAGGGCGCTAGGGCATCGCCCCACTCACACAATGACCATTATTAAGACCTAGTTATATTTAATTACAAATATGATCCTCATTCATGAATTGTGAAGTACTGCTGGGGGGACTGGAGGCTGACGAAAATCCTCCTATCTCTAGACATATGGTGTTAAAAGTTGTATAGGCACAGTTGCTCCTCTGCAATGTAGAAGGAGAAGAACTGAGGCAGCAACTGTGGTCACAGTCGTAGTTCCGCTGACTGACAAGTCGAGTCGCGGAAGTTAAATTCTTTACCTTGCTTACCTTCTCTTGGTAAGCAAACTTACCAAGACAGGCTGGAGTTGAAACCGTTTGGACTTGATCAGCTGAACATCAAAATTAATCAGCAGTCCGACGACAGATGGAGATGGTTTACTTTCTTTTTCCAGGACCTGGTTTAGGTACAAGGCTTGGCTAAGTGCATGCAGTGAAGCTAACGCTATATTCTGCTTTGCCTGGCTCCTTTTTTAAACGTAAGCATCTGACCCAGCATGGATAAAGACAGAAAGGACTGATTAAAAGCACTTTTAAGAAAAGGAAAAGAAGAATGAACAATCAGGGATTCATATTAGCTGGACTGGGCCGCCTTTTACAGCTTCTTTTTCTAGCTCTGCTTCTGTCTCCTTGAACCCCAGTCGGCCTCAGCAGATGGCCGCTCACACTGAGCCTGGTTCCCCTGGAGGTTTCTTCCTGTTTAAAGGGAGTTTTTCCTCTCCACTGTCGCTACAAGCATGTTTAGGATGAGGGATTGCTGAAGAGTCAATAAGTCAATGAAATCAACTTTTAACCAATCTGACTGTTTTATCCGGTTTAATTTTCTCTGTAAAGTGCCTTGAGATAACATCCTGTGAATTGGCATTATATAATTAATCTGAAGGAATTTAACTATTTAGGATCTCACAATCTGCTTTTATTGATAATTTTTTTACTATAGTTTTTGTAAGATACAATATAAAACTTTAATATACTGTATTTTAAAGATAAAGAATAAAGAGAACATGTTCCAATTTAATGCAAATTTCCTTTTATCCATATAAGTGTAATATAATACATAGAAGCTGAAATATGTACATGCAGCGTGACACTATTAATATTTGGATAAAACACCTAAAACATGTCAGGATAAGGGTGAAATAACAACCAAAACATAAGCCCACACTTTAACTCTAGATGATAATTTTTTGATTTTGAAGTGAAATTATTTCGGTTACACAATCCTACATTTGTCTTTCTATCTGACTTTACCCATTTCTGTATGCCCTTCATTATCATTTTTAATAAAATCAAAAAAAACAAAACCAGGCAGGTTTAATTTCCCCCTTTGTCTTGGAGCATATATATCATATGTATAATAAAGGGGTATATAACATAATTCAATGTTGGTTCTATTTATGCATGACGTGTCTGCAAGTTCCGCAGGGCTAAATTACTTCATTTCAGCACCCAGTTTTCTAAGAAATCAAAAGCTACAAATGATAAATAAGAATCACAAAGGATTTTTATGTTTATTGCTGTGTTACTGACATGGTGGATCTGCACAGTGAAACAAAACAGAACAAGAAGTTATACATAACATGTGATATAATGGGCACTGTAATGCTCAGATGAGCTGTCAGACAGATGAACATCTATTCAGAGTACAGTGTGTTGAACTGACAGCAACAGCAGGAATGCAACATTTAATGAGCAGCAATTTAAACTGAATGTCAGCTGAACAGAAACAGGGAGATTCAGGCTGCAGGAATGTGTTTAACATTGTCCAAATAATAAAGTCAAACTTTGTAGTATTGTGTGCAGCTGCCGATATGAATATTAACAGGCTTAAATATCTGCTGGGGATTTATTCTACATATGCATGATTCATTATAATTGGAAATATTTCTGAATATTTAAGCAACTTTTCAGTCTTTTCACTTCTTCCGATTGCTCATTGGCGCAAAGAAGAAAACCAAATGCAGAGCAAAGTTATTATGCAGTCGCTTGATTAAATCACCCAATCCACCTATGTGATTGACAAACTCTCCGTCTGGGCAGGATGGAATGGCTGACTTGTCCAATATTTGGAATGCAGAGCAGCGGTAAGAAGTAGTCAACATTTTCAAAAACAATCTTTACAAATTAATTGTTTCTCAGAAGCTCCTGAAAGATAGGATGAGTCATTTAACTTTATATATGAGCATCCTCACACAGCAAGCATACACAAAGCATGGATTCATTTTTAATTATATAGGATTACATTTAAATTCTTTTTCTCTTTTTTACAATTTTCTTTTATTTTTACAATAAATCTTTTCCCCTTTACTTGAAATTGAAATTGTCTTGAAATGGTATTTGTCATCAAGTATGACTGGTGAGTTTAGATATGTAGAAATAGTTTAAATAATGAAATTACAATGGTTCTGATTGTCAGGACATTTAAACAGCAGCAGTGGTTTACCTAAAAATAGCCAATGTTTACATCAACACCTTTTTTATAGATGTTGGAGATCGTCCAGTTTTTGTAGTGTAGTCCTGTTTCTTAGACTGGGGCTGGTTGGATGTGCTCTCTTCATCTTCTGACAAGGGAGCTGGCTCAGAGCTCGTCTGCCTGGCTGTGATTTTCCTGGACGGGGCCGCCGTTTACAGTTGCATTTTGTATCTCTGCTTCTGTCTCATTGAACCCCTTACACTGAGCTTAGTTCTGCTGGAGGTTTCTTCCTGTTAAATGACAGTTTTTCCTCTTTACTGTCACTATTAGCCTACTTAGTGTGAAGGATTGCCTTCGAGTCAATGAGTCGATGCAATCAACTGGTTTTTCTTAGATAGAAAACTTTAAACCAATCTGACTGGATGATCTGGTGAACTGGAAAGTGCTTTGAGATGGCATGTGTTGTGAATTGGTGCTATAGAAATAGGCTGAACTGAATTGAATTATAATGTGTTTGAAGTAAATGTGCATCATGAAACTAGAGTATTTGCATAAATAAACAGAAATAAATGGGACTTATTTTAGTACATTTAGGCTGGCAACCATAAACATTTTCTTGTTGTCTACAAACAGTAATTTTTTTTCTAATTTATTTCGGTTTCTTTTCTATAATGCCAGTAAACAACACGTCATCTCTAGGCACTTTACAATGACAATGCAAGTGATTTTTTCAGTAAATGTTATCCATCCAGACAGAAAATAGATGTGGAATCAATTTATAATAATGGAAAGAAATCTCAAGAAGAACCAGCAAGCTGTCATTTGAGATCCAGGCTTGGTGTTTGTAGGTGCACTCAGACTGAACGAGGCAAATCTTTCAGCTTGTTTGCCTGGCACTCGTTGCTTTATATTATGCCTGTCTTACAAACCCTCCCCATGGTTAATGCAGTAAAATCTTATTAGAGCTCACTTCACCAGGTAATCCAATGGAGGAATGTCTATCCACTTGCTGGTTTCATTTGTCTGCTTAACTCAGCATTGTTGGCCTTTAGTTGTACTGAGCATGTTGTGTGTAATGTGGAATGCCGAACAACAGAGGATTGCCCTCAATCCAACAGATTCATTCTTAGTTCAGCCACTATCACAAACTGCTTCTAATGGTACTACCATCTGCCAGGCCCCAGTATCAGGAGTCATGGTTTAGGTGTAAAGGTATGATTCGCAGATCACAGATATGACATTACAGATGTAGTCCCTGATCAGTTAATGCAAGCAAATCGACAGAAACTTTCAGATTCAGTTTGTGGGTGCAAACCAGATGAGAGACTGACAGAGACTCCTAACAAAGAGCAGAACTCCCTCCAGAACCGGGAGACAAACTGTGGACCTCTGTCAGAGACAATGTCTGTGGGGAGACCATGGAGCCGAAAAACTTCACGGATGAGAACCTCCCGGATCTCCTTAGCAGAGGGAAGTTAAAGCAGAGGGACCAAATGTACAATCTTGGAAAGCTTGTCAATGACGGTGAGAATTGAAGTGTTAACGTCAGAGCAGGGCAACCTGTTAACAAAATCCATAGCAATGTGGGACCATGGCAGGATTTGGTAGGCGGGGGCCGGAGAAAACCAGAAGGGGGTCTTTTGGATGTTTTAGATTGGTTCCACCGGGGACAGGCTGCCATGAACTCTCGCACATCTGTAGACAGAGAAGGCCACCAAAACAGGAAAGGAGGAGGGACGGATAATGCCTGCCCTGGGTGACTCAAAGACGTACTTCTCCATAGCCTGGGATTCATGGGCAGACAAGGAGTATAACCTCCCCCTTGTAGGTGTGGTTCCAGACAGTAAGTCGATACCACAATCAAAAGGTCTATGAGGATGTAGGGCTGTGGCCTTGCCCTTCTTGAAAACCTCACGGAGGTCATGGTACTCTTCAAGGACCCTAGAAAGATGTGGTTATAATTCAGAATCTACAGAACTTACCAGCATGTTGGACTTAGCTGACCGTAAGTAGGTACTAGAACAGCAGTAGACCGACCTAGCACCTCCACCCTTTGCCAATCAATGTAAGGGTTGTGTTTAGTTAGCCAGGTAGAGCCTGAAATGACAAGAACTTGAGGTGATTCAGTGATCAGGAAGGCTAACCTTTCAACATGGTCACCCCCACCACCAGCTGTATGGGTTCAGTTGAAAGAGAAGACTGATTCAGCTGAAGTCCATCTAAGGTTAATACCTGATGAGAGTCCGGTGTATAAAGTAGCTTGATCCTGATTTGCCTGGCCAGGTCCCCATCCTTGAAATCGGTATCTGCTCCCGAATCCAGAAAGGATGAAAAACTATGGATACATGAGCCATCAGACAAAGTTGCTGGGAGCAGAAAATCCAGGGAAGCACATAGTTTGGTTCTGCTCAGCAGGATCATGCCCTGAGTCTGATCTTTTACTGGGCAGAATCTAAACAGATGTCCCTCTCCTCCTTGGAGAGGCATGAGCGTCTCAGCTGCATGGGCTCTGAACCAGAGGAGCGAAGGGATTCCGAAGTAGACCTGCGATCCTCCGAGACTGCAGTGGAGGGGAAGCAGCGAGCAGGAGAAGCCTGTTCCCTGTGCCGCTCCTGGAGGGAAAGGTCGATCCGGGAAGCTAACTCCTCCAGCTCCTTAAGAGAATGAGTATAATCATGGGTGAAAAGTTCGTCCTTGATCCTCTCTCCGAGTCCCGTGATGATGACGTCCATCAGAGCCTCCTTATTTCATGGACTCTCTGCAGCTATCAGTTGGAAATTGATTATGTACTCCCATACTAAATCAATTCCCCTGCTTCTAAGTCAACAGTCCCCTAGAAGCCTCTCTGCTGGGGAGAAAGGTGCTAAAGACATGGACTACCTCCTCAGAAAAATCGTCATAGGAGTTGCAGAGAGAGGGGTTATTCTGCCACTCCAACTTTCCCCATAACTTTGCTCTGCCCGCTAACAGCGAGATCAGATAAGCCACTTTGGCTCGGTCAGACGGGAATCCGGAGGGCTGCAGTTCGAAGTGGATTTGGCACCAGGCTAGAAAAGCTCATGACAGACATTGACATTTTAACAGTTGATTAGAATAAGAAAATGTCGCAGGTTGAGAAGGATTCACCAGAGTCAGCAACCAAAACTTCTGCAGGGAGATTGGAAAGTTTAGAGACCAGACAGAAACATAGGGCAATGTTTCTAATGTTGAATTCTGGTTCACTAACCCTCTTGAAGTTTAAGGGCAAACTTTCGGAGTTTCTGAGGAAGCAGATTGGTGTGTGTCATCACTGGTGAGTCTCTGAGGATTCTTGAATCTGTCCAGGTTGGTTTGGAAAAATCCTTCTTTAACAGTTACTTGATTTTTCCTGGCGAATGCACAGGTCAGATCTGTTAGAGCCAGGCCGAATGATCAATGGGACAAGATTCAGAGTCAGAGCCAGGCAAACCAGAGACAATCCTGGGGAGAATCTGGGATTGAGCCAGGACACAGAAAAACAGGTCAGAGATCCAAAAAACACACTATGAGAGGTCCAATAAATTTCAGGCGGGCCGTGGGACTTAGGTCAGATCAGGCAGGCAGACAGGTTACAGGAATGCTGGACTAAACTCGCCAATGGCTCTTAATAATCTGGCCCTCTTTACTGTTCTGACAGCTGGTTACATAGTCAGGGGAGCAGGTTAACCTGATGGAGGCTGATTGGGAACAGGGTGTAGGTGACAGGTGTGTTGAATGATGAATCAAGACAGCACTGCTGCCAAGAATCATGACATTGCTATTATCAATTAATGTTCTGTTTGCTCACCTTTGTCACCTGGGTTTTAGTTGACTTGTGTATTTGGTCATGTTTAGTTTTGTCATCATTTTCTCTCTCAGTCTTCCTGTCTTTTCAATGAATGTCCTGTTAGGGTGTTTATTTTATGTTTGCCCCTATGTACGTAATTTTGCCTTCAAGCCAGATTGTTATTTATTATTTTGTACATTCCTATCACCTTTCTGTCATCATCTCCCCCCATTATCTGCACCTGCTCAGATCTCTTCGTAAGCCTTGAGTTTGCCTTAGTTCATTACTGGGTCTTTATGTAAGCTGACTGACTTTATGTCTGTTTGTATTCTTCATAAGGTTCTGTAAGTTTTCCATTTTTATCATTAACAGACCCTTAAATTCAACATGCTCTTCTGGAGTAGCAGTCTCTATTTTGCTCCAGAATTTAGCTTTATGACAGGTACTGTGTAAATGAATAGCTCCATTATCCTTTTTTCCATTTGGTGAGCAAACCTTAAAAGGATATAAAAGTCTGGATGCACTTTTTGTGGAAAAAAAGTATACATATTGACTATGTCCAGGGAAGAAAATTGTTTAATATATATTCCCTTGGTCATAACATATTTAGCAAACAGTGATGGCCAAATCATAATTTTTACAATTCTAACTCTAATAATGTAATAATTTCCATTACTGTAGGAAAGGTATACAAGTCTATTTGCTATGCTGTACCATTATACCAGAATTACGCTGCTTTATCCTGGTATTCTTTTTATTAATGAGAACTTTAGTTCATTTGTTTTTCGATTATGCTTTTTGCCTCTTGTGTTGAATATTGTGAAATTGCAAATATTTATACTGATTTTTTTTTTTTCGTTTTGGAAACTTGTTATGAGATAATTGTTTTAAATGAGGGAGAAGTGGATTAACATCCCTAAAGCTGAAATTGTTGGGGTTCCAAGCCCTAGCAAGGATCCAGCCAAAAGATCATCAATGCAGCATGATGTGTTTTACTGAAACATGGCTGCAGGATCATTTCTCAGGCTGTTTCTCAATTCACTAGAATGCAAGTACTTAGTGTCCTCGCCAAGTATGTTCTGGAGAAGAACACAGTAAAGTGTGGACTTGGGGAGAACAGGAGCATAAAGCAGAAATATGGATCAATGGGAACAGAATCGTACTTGTGACGTCACCACAATCTCGTCTCTTTCTTTAGCTGTATTTCACCTTCTGTTATTAATAGTCTAGATTACAATGAATTCTTACTTTTTTCTTTTATTAAAGGAATAAGAATTAACACAGTCAGATAAACACAAATCAAATGAACATTTTGCCAAATAAAACAAAAAAAAAATCACCATCCTTCACACACAGCTATGCCGTGAGAGGGCTGCTACAGACAGGCTAGGACTGGCTGGCCGCCGTTAGCCTCGGATGTCCGCTGGTTACCGCAGTCCTCTCAAATTAGAATTTTTTTTTTTATTATTCATTAAATCAGTAAAGTGGCCATATAGTGACGCTTAAACGTATAATGTTCTCGCCGCAAATTATCTTAAAATCTACCTTTATTGAACAACGGCAGCAGAAAAGAACACTTCTAACTTCATACTCTGAGCTCTGTGAGCGCTCATATGAAAGCAGTTTCTGCCGCAGTGCAGACAGCTGTTAATCTCAAGAATGGGACAGCTGTTAATCTCAAGAATGGACAAATCTGTTCTGGTGCATGCTGGGTAAAGAGGGAGGGGCGAGAACAACATCTATGGTAGTTGTCCGTACTCTGTCTACTGTTCTTGTGAATTGGAACAGTGCTAGCGATGAGGATGATGACGTTTCATGAGCACGAACATATGAGACATACAAGTACACATATTAAGAAACATCCTTAGATTCCAGCGTCTCACTCCCAGGCTTTCTGACGATATGAGCAGGTAGAGATTTAAAAGACTAAAGAACTTTAATGACTGGACAATTCGAAGGAGGTGGGTTGGCAGTGCCTATGAACAACAGATGGTGTCATTCAAGACATGTAAGTGTGAAGTCTGGTCATTGCAGCCAAGATATTCAACTTTTGACAGTTGTTTTTTTTGGACATATCATTAACCTAGAGGGTTTAACAATATTCTGTTCTGTTTGTAACGGTTTTCATTGCACTTTCTGCCAGTGTCCTCAGTGGCCTTAGACTAGTTGCATCCCACATATTGAATGTCCTAGAGAAACTTCTGTTGGTTCACCTGAGAAAGCAAGCAAGCAGATATCAAGACCCCATTTAGTTTGCTTATCGCAATGGAGTTGTAGTTGAATAAAAACAAATTTAGTCATAAACTAAAAACAGTAAATGGGCTTCTCTCGCTATAATTACGCAAAAAGAATGAGGATCGTGCAATCTACTTCACTTATCTTTGATGAATAAAAGCATAAATATCACAACATATTCTATTAAAATATTTTCCCATAGTCTTCCTATAAGATAAAAAAAGCCTCAAAAATATTGTTAATTGGAATATTCTCCATAAATTAATTAGGCTACTGGTTTTATGTTGTAAATATCCTAAATGATTCTGTTACTGTCTACTGAACTGGCAAACAGAACCTGAAAAAAAAAAAGTTTCTTAAATGTATTTCCATCTGTTGAGGATTTAAATAAATGTTTTTCCCAATAATGAAAAAGATCAGCTCCCAATCACTGCTGTATGTCTTGACTGTGTGTGCTTATGTGTAAAGCCCTGTCCTGTGTGTTTTGTTACTGTTTTGTTTTTTTGCTGCTCGTCATTGTGAATCTTGTGGTTGGAATTGACTGGGATGGCAGACGGAATGTAAGTTAGATGTGAGGAGAGCTTTGAGTTCTGACCTTCTGCTGATAAATGTAGTGGTGTTTCTCTGCTTTCTTTCTGCTCTTATGATAGCTCACCGGGAGACGGGACTTATTTGACCTCCATCAGTTTCATGAAAGCTTTGACATTTGAGCACATTGTACTTACATTTGTCACTCGGTTTATAGGACTTGGTCTACTCTGTAATCCAGGCAGCTGTATACTTTACTCACTTTTTAAGAGCAAAGCTCTCCTTTTGTTTTCCACTGTGCTTCGGACAACATAAACTGCTTCAGTATGGTTTTAGAAATGTATTTAAAGCCAATCTATGCTCGGACTTATTCCTAAATAACAGCTTTTATGTTTTCATCTACTATACTACTGTAATTCAATTCAGTTCAGTTTACTTATATAGTGCCAATTTCCAACACAAGTCATCTCACCTGGCTGTTCAGGCACTTTTGGGGGACAGCTACGTGGGGGGCCTACTTTAACTCCTGGATGTTCAACAGCCTGAAGCCTAGATTCTAACTCTGACACCCTCGCCTCCAAAGCTACTAAAATATTACACTTATTACACATCCCATTATCACTAAAGGAGGCAGAGAAATAACTGAATATCTGACACAGAGAGCAGGAGAGAGGAGAGGAAGAAGGAAGAGTTGGAAAAGAGTCAAGGGAGGGAGAGAGAGAAGCCATGGCAATGCTAAGCTAGCACTAGCCTAGGCTAACTACTTCTTACTACCAGAAATAAAACCGTGTGAAAACTGACAATTTTGGTGGCTTTTTAGGGAGGCCGATGTATTCTGAGATGTTACTTTTTTGGCTGATATCTGATCGGTTTTCAATATCAGAATCTTTGCAGCTGTATAATTTCAATGGTGCCTGCTCCAAATAGTTTTTAGTCAAAAAACCTCTGCCATTCAGAGGACTCTAGCACTTAGTGCTTATGGACACGCATATGGAAAGCTGCTGAACCATCTGATATCTTTGACATCTCATCCCTGCAACAGAGTCTACCCAAGCAACTGGCTCCCTCCAAATTGTGTCTTGCCTGTGGCTTTCGGGCCTTGGAAAGTGGAGACCCTCGCTGGTTCTAAGGTGAAGGCTACGTCTTAGCCACCAAATCCCCTCTGGAGAAGAGTCTGTGTTTATTTCCCAACTCAGACTACTTGCTGTCTACAATTCAGAAGAGTTAAATATAATGTCATGGTTTTCTTGCATTTCAAAACAAGTTGAATGCAGTTTTGTGAATCCGCGTGCTGAAGCACATGAGCCGTCTTGCCCAAGGACAAAATGGGACTGAAAGCTAGAGCTGGGGTTCAAACCGACAACCCTCCGATGGCAAGGAAAACTCCCACACCCGACTCTACTGTCGCCCATAATGCCCTTCCCAGTCGAATGCCAGCCTAATGGCAGCCCACTTCCCTCCAACTGCCAGCAGAATCCCCTCCAACTTCCAGCCACAGTGACCCCCTCGTTCTTCTAGGCGTGCATATTCTTTTACTCTGACTCCACCCACTCACTTAATTACAGGGTCTGTCCAGGAGATGAAGCTTCTCTTTAGATCTTAATGTCCACAAATGATGACAGAAAGAATATTTAGTAAAAAGATTGATGTTTAAAAAGGAATTGAAGGGGAATAGCCAAGGACCAGCCAAGGGCCCATCAAGGAAAGTGGGGACATTTTGAGTAGCTACTACTATGCTTAAAATGGTCAATAAACAAATCCTGCTGATGTATATGCAGGACATGCATATTTCATACAGCACTTCCTTACTCCCCTAAAAATATTAGGTTTAGAGGAGACATAGGATATATTTAGACTCCATAATCCTGGTTTTGAAGTGATCAGCCTGCTAGAAACCATCCACAATTAGAAATGCTATAAAATGTGTGACGGGGAGCCAGTAGAATGTTTAAACACGCAAGGGAACTTTATCAAGACCAGAGGTGTAAAGCTATTAGGTATAACAAGTAAGTAACTATGTTTAATTAGCTGTTTGCTGTGTGGGTACTTTACTTTAAGTGTCATTTTTTCTTACTTTTTTTTGTACTGACTGCATTTGATATCAGTACTTTATACAGCCTACCTTCTCTATTCTGTGTTACTTCTATACATGCCTCTTCCAGTTTTGTTTTTATTGTCCTTACAATGTCACAAGTACAGAGCAACAAAATCAACAGTTTAATCCATCCCTTTGGGGAGCAGTGGGCTGCCATTGTGCGGTGCACAGGGAGCAGTGTGGGGTTAAGGGTCTTGCTCAGAGATCCAGAGTGTCAGTCTGTGGGAGTGGGACTTGAACTCAGAGGGTCTGGATTCCAAGCGTAATGCCCTAACCACTAGGACGCCACTCCACTGAACGTTCTTGGTCATACAGATTAAACTGTTGAACCTGCTTCAACATTTTGTTCAAATGAATTAAACATTTGTTTGAACTGAATCTATCATTAGCTGATTCATTATCTGATAATGTAGCTAAAATCAGTGCAAGTTGATTAGGAGGGAACTTTGGCCTTCTGTGACTCATACAACCGCATCTGCTAATGGGTAAACCCAGCTAAGGCTAATGACAGAAGTTAGCTCTGCTAGGCTAACCTACTATACACAGAGATGGTGCTGAGGAGTGATTTATAGAGTAGTACTTACCCAAAGTTTAGGCTGATTTGCTCTCTATGGCACGGTACAAATTAGTGGTTATTCGTATCGGTGTTCTGTCAGATTAGCAAACCCTGTCAAACCACCCATCGTCAATACGCATGCGGAACAAATCAGATTTGTTTTGTACGAAAAATACACTTTAAACTACATCAACGGGTGTGTATCCCTTTAGTCATGTACAAAAAAACAGTTTAAGGTCAGCCATGTGCTACAAAAAACACCAAAAAGTAAGTAATTGAATAATTTTTTTGTATATGACTAAAGGGATACATGCACGTTGAGGTAGTTTAAAGTGAATAAACGGGTATTGACTATGGGATTGCTGGTCTGACTGGGTGTGCTCATCATACAGAACACCGGACTGTGAGCGAAGGGTCGTGAGTGAATCGAAGCCTGTAAGAATCAGGCTGTAATTCGCAGTCAGGAGAGATTCCCTCCACTGATTCCGTCTCACCCAGAGTGCG
>NW_015150926.1:539608-546251 GCF_000732505.1 Cyprinodon variegatus | reverse complement strand
GAATCAGGCTGTAATTCGCAGTCAGGAGAGATTCCCTCCACTGATTCCGTCTCACCCAGAGTGCGATGCTGATTCATTCCCACCGTCAGGCTGTGTTATGGCCTGACAGATCGTGCCCTCTTTCATACAATAGGTGAACCCCAGTGTTTCACATACACATATAAAAATACAATGAACTGAAACAGAATGGACATTAAATGGGATAAGTGATAAGGTGATTGTTTTTTCAGATGTAATCTGCAAATAAGTAAGTTACAGATTTCCAGATGTCACCATTTCAAAATGGGGTAAGGTGAGAGCATAATGGTTATTTGTTCATCCAATAATTTATTATGTTTTAGCTTTTAGGGAACTTAAAAGGCTATTAATGGTCTATGATAAGAATACTTAATGTCACTAAAGCTTATTGCCAACTACAAACGTAAAAGTAGCAGAAATGCTGTTCAACTATAACAGAAAGCAAGGAGAACTAAATGGAACAAATGTCACCAAAGTAGTTCATTTTAACTGACAACCAAAACTGCAGTTGCATGAACTTGTGATTCGATGAACAACTTATTTTAATGTCTTGATCTTAGTGATGCCATTAATTCAAAATAACTGCTGTTCCTATCCAGGATTTCTGTGAGTCATTAAAAATCATTTAAAGTCAATAAATAATAATTTTTTTAATTAAGGCCTGAATTGGCATTAAAATTCATTAAATGCAATGATTTGGCATTTAAAATGCTTTTATTTAGAAAAAGAAGTTTATAAAAACAATTTATTAAACAATATATTGCAATATACTCCGGTTCCAGTTGATTGTAAAGCCGTAGGTTCGGAAAAGAAGCTCACTGCGGAGAGAAGGTTAGAGAATGGGGAAAATGCTCATTTCAATAAAAGTGGCTGGAAATTGAGGAATTGCAGACTGCCGACAGAAAAGATGAAGGAATTTGCCGGTGTATATATGAGAGTCATGGGTATTTGTTGTTGGCATCAAAATTACTTCTAAGAGCATTAAAATCATTAAATTAGAGTTAATCATTCCTGTATAAATCCTGCTATCACTACACTGTCCTGGGAACCACAGAATATGCTTAGATCAGAGGCAACTGGCTTAAACACCCATGAGTGAACATGAATTCTGGGCAACCTTTAGAGGAGCTGTTGTTTTTAACACCTGGAGGCAGATATCACAGCAGCGTTGTAAACAGCAACTGTTGCTTCCATTACCTTAATGTGCCATAAAGCAGCACATTTAGACAAAAACTAAACAATTGGAGGTGATCAAATCTATTTTATTAGAAACATTGAGAGGTTAATGCAGTTAACATTACGGATGTTAAACTTTAGATTCTCTGTGCTTATTTTGTAAAGGATGTGCTATGGAAATTGTTAAAAATAAAATGTACCATCTTAGATCTTTACTGGAAACTTCCCTCCATAGACTGAACAGTCAAACATGTCTGACATTAAAACTCACTGCCTGGGGAAAAAAAAATAAATAAAAAAATTCTCTAATATAGCCACAGGGCTGTAGGCCTAGCTCCTTACCTTAATTCAGAGATATCTTTTTAATACGTTTAACATTTTACATCATCTATACCAGTCAGACTGCTTTAAAAGGACTCAAAATGAGTCTCATCAGCACCATGTGGCAGGTATGGAGGGCATCTGACTGTTTTTACAAATTCATTTATGTTTTTTTTATTATCCCTTAGCAGGGAAGATCAAATTGGAAATTTTATAGCTGATATTTTTAACTTTGTAAATTCAAACCTCACTTAAGCTTTTTTTGAGAGCTGTTAGAAAAATGTTATTTTTGATTCATTAGAATCCCTCCTGCTGTCTGTCAGTTTTAGGCTGCTTGTGTTTAAACACAGCAATTACTAGTGACAATGTTATATGAATATAACAAATTTGGACTTTAAAGCAAAGTAAACAATAGATAAACTTTTCAAAATTGAAACAAGAGAAACCTTAAAAATTGATAAAGTTGGAGTAACAGAAGAATAAAGATGCCAGGTCAATCATATCTCTGTTCCCACTATTTAGATTCAGTGGGCCAACTTCTCGCTCTTCTTTTAACTTTTCCTCAGAGTGTCCACTTAAAACTCTGCTGAATAGCGCAGGAATAACAGCCCTGTGATGTAGAAGTGACGGTTTGGAGTAGGTGTGTGGAGAAGTGGTTGTAGTGGAGGTTGATGAGGAGGCGGTGATGTCTCTCTTTTAGACACGTTGCCTTTGCTAAACACTTTTCACGCTCCATGTGGCACCAGGCGCTGAGGTAATTTCACACCTGGCCGGCATTTCACTGGCTCCAACAATCAGCACACAAACAACCGTCACCAGGTTGCCATGGAGACAAGCTGGAGGCTACTACAAGTGTCAGTCCGTTAAGTGACTATTAACATGTAACACAGTGTGCTGCGTTTCATCTGTTGATGGTTTGACTTCCCAGGTTGTTGTAAAACATCTTATCATAGGTGTTCGTAGAGGCAGCTTTCAGCTTTAACAGTTCTTTATCAGCGGGGGAGTCACTGCAAGGTTACTAGTAAAAGGATTTGTGTATGCATTGAGGACCTGAGTGGGGTTATGGATTGGACAAACAGTCCACTCGCTAATCCATCTACATTATATAATTATTTATTTTTAGTATATTCAGCATATTAATGATCACATGTAACCAGCTTGCTTTAATGTCTCTTGTTAGGTATGTTTTACTTTTTGATAACAAGTAACAATTCACTTGTCAGTTATACAATAGCCTTTACCAAAATATATGTATCCACTTTTAATTGTGCAGAATGTAAAACTAGTTATGCAGGATATTGATGTAAATGTATGTTAAAACGTAACATTTAGCTTTCCTCCTTCCTTTGTTGCTGTCTGTTACTGTGGGGCAGAAGCTGCTGCAGCTCTTAACTACCAACCTGTTTTATAATCTCTTGTTAGCTGCTGAAGATCAAAATTAAGCTAATCTGATATTCAAATAAACACGCCATCAGTTAGGCTTTTGTTGGTTTAGGTGGTGTAATGCCGAGCATGACCACACACCTTTTTTGTTTGTTTTTGCCACTGGTGGACACTGTTTGGTGTGAGCTGACTGCTGCCCCCTTTTACAATCAAAAGTTCCTGAATCCTTTTGACGTTTAACCTGTTCAATATTCATTTACCATGCAATATTTCTGGTAACTTAATCATTTTAAGTTCTTTTTACTTTGCTTTAATATTTATTTAATAGCCTATATACTTTGTCTCTTTTGTTTACAAAAACATCAATGGAGGCTAAAACAACCACCAGGACTTGGCACCGGCTCACTGCATACTTTCATGATGTGTTTTAAAGGTCTGACCTAAAGATGCAGAGAACCAATCATAGAACCAGGAAAAAGGTTTTAACAGTTTTACTGGGATGAGGGTACAGGGGAAGTGTGAACTAGAACTTAGGTAGCTGCTGAACAGGAACTTGGATGTCTGGAGGGGATATCACAATGGTTAGTTCAGGAACAGTGGGAATCTTGAATGCAGTAGGGAAAAATCTAGTGAGAGACTCACGTTTGGGGGGTTCTTCTCTCACTAGCATCCAGTCTGTGTGGGTTGATCAGAGAAGAGGGAACATGTTGAAGACTGGACAGGTAGACATTCTTTGGACCTGGAGGAGCACTGAAGCGGACTGCCACTTGGTTTTCCATGAGGGACTTGAACGGCACATGTGGAGGTTTCTCCCCTGCTCAGTGTGAACTCGGTAAACAATCCTTCCAAGGGAAGAAGGCCAACATCCAGTATGCAGGAGGACTTTCTGCCAGGGGAAAGACAAAAAACAAGGTTAGACTCAGAGAAACAAAGACTCAGTTTGACTCAGTGAAACAAACACTCAGGTTAGACTCTGCTAATCTAAGCATGGCTAGGGTTAGAGTACCCAAACTGGCAAACACTCTGGCGTCGAGGTAGTGACAGTCCACTGCTTATGTACTCCTCCAGGTAATGATCCAAAGAGCCACAGGTGTGCAGGGAGGGCCAACAATGTCAGGGCATTGTGGTGGAGGGAGAGACAGACACAAAACAGACCTCACAAACTGGATTCCTGACACATACGCATAGTCCAGGGCAGTGTCTGGGGGCCTTAACTTAAAAATGGCACTCCCAGTATGGATCCATCCAGCTCACAGGGATATCACCAGCTTCAAGTCACCATCTTTTAAATTTAAGCCCTTTTTAATATCACTAATTTCATAAAACACCAGTGTAACATCCAAAGTCACTTTTGTGATTTTGGGGCCATATTTCAGACTAGCAATATTCTTCACATTGCTTAAGGTCTTTCATCAAGTCTGGTGATTTTTGTGTGGAATGTTTGTTCTCCTTTAGCAAGTGTAGACTTCACTGTTTAAAATTGTTATTGCAACATTTTTTTGTGTATTGTATTAAAAGTTTAATTTAGTTAGGTCAGCAGAAGACTCCTCCTACCAAGATGAACCACAGAGCGCCACAGGAAATCATTCCTACCTGTGGTCATCAATCTATATAACGCCTCCCTCAAGTGATCCCCCCCCCCCATAATTGACATTTATGCACTATTTTTGCACGCCACTTATAACTTTACTTGAACTCTTTACTTTATTTGGATTTTGTTTTTACATATGCATAGATATAGATATTGTATAGTTGGATGTATAGATGGATGTGTGTATATATCATGTAAAACTAACTGGTGCGTGTAACAAAAGTAATTTCCCTCTGGGATTATTATAGTATTTCTGATTCTGATAGTTTATATATACAGGTCATTCTCAAAATATTAGCATATTGTGATTAAGTTTATCATTTTCCATAATGTAATGATAAAACTTGAACATTTATATATTTTAGATTCATTGCACACGAACTGAAATATTTCAGGTCTTTTAATGTCTTAATACGGATGATTTTGTTATACAGCTCATGAAAACCCAAAAAACCTATCTTACAAAATTAGCAAATCATGAAAAAGGTCTCTAAACAAGCTATGCACCTAATCATCTTAATCAATAAATTAACTTTAAACACCTGTAAAAGATTCCTGAGGCCTTTAAAACTCCCAGCCTGGTTCATCACTCAAAACCCCGATCATGGTAAGACTGCCGACCTGACTGCTGTCCAGAAGGCCATCACTGACAACCTCAAGCAAGAGGCTATGACACAGAAAGATATTTTTGAACCAAGTGCTGTAACAGGGCACCTCAGTGAGAAGTCTGTGGAAAGGAAAAAGTGGCAGAAAACGCTGCCAACCAGAAGAGGTGACCGGACCCTGAGGAAGATTGTGGACAAGGGCCGATCCCAGACCTTGAGGGACCTGCCGAAGCAGTGGACTGAGTGTGGAGTAGAAACATCCAGAGCCACCGTGCACAGGCATGAGTAGGAAATGGGCTACAGGTGCCGCATTCCCCAGGTCAAGCCACTTTTGAACCAGAAACAGCAGCAGAGACGCCTGACCTGGGCTACAGAGAAGCAGCACTGGACTGTTTTCAGATGAGAGCAAATTTTGCATGTCATTTGGAAATCAAGGTGCCAGAGTCTGGAGGAAGACTGGGGAGAAGGTCGTGCCAGAATGCCAGAAGTCCATTGTCAGATACCCACAGTTAGATTAGAATTTTTGATACATAGGTTAAAATGCTAAACTGAAAAGTAACTGAACATGTATTTTGGTAAAAGAGATTAATTTTGTTATGGACTTGGCACTGAAAGATATTTAGGTTTTGTGTTGACATGGATACTGAAATTCATTGAGGATGCTTAGAAGACATTGAACTTTGAATATTTTGAACATAACAAAGCAAACTTAACACAAGAGTGTATTTAAAAGTGAAACTTTAATAAATTACAGCAAGATACTTGAAACTGAAAAGCCGTCCCCTCATCTCTGTCCTGTTTTTCAGGAGTATATCTGTCAACCAAGGTGCCGCTGCTACGGTACTCGTTACAGATTTTTGGTGGTTCGTACAGGGAACATGTCACATGTGCAGGCAACAAGCACAACCAGAATTAGCTGTGTGAAGCAGACCATGGTATCACTGTCCTCAAAGCTCTCCTGAAGTGAACCCCATAGAGAATCTGTGGGATATTGTGAAGAGAAAGTTGATAGACGCAAGACCCAACACTCTGGATGAGCTAAAGTCTCAATGCAAAGCTGGAATTCAAAAGGTAACCACCAGAGGAAGGCAGGGTGCCTTCACCTGGGGAAACTTAAAGTTTGGTTGCATTGACACGTCTATGCAAACAGATGGCGACAAAGGAACATACACAAATTGGCCACTAGGGGGAAACAATCTCCTAAACTGAGATCAGCTGAGTAGTTGTAATTACAAGCCTGAGTCACCGGATGGAGCCAGAGGGCTCCCCTGTAGTCAGGGGCGGATCTAGAAAAATATTTATGGGGTGGCGAGAGGGGGGCAGGAATTTTTTAGGGGTGGCAACATATGGCATTTGTTTACACTGAATTGAATCACAGTTATCACAGTTTGGTGAGAATAGTATGTAGAGTAAGTGTTTCATGTGAAGCAATTTATATTAGAAATACATCGTACAATGTGATCTCACTTAATAGGAGATAGAAGAATGATAACAATACTTCTAGAGGGGTCTTATGACAGGAAAGGTATTAAGGTAAGACACAGGTGCT
>NW_015150926.1:536527-538605 GCF_000732505.1 Cyprinodon variegatus | reverse complement strand
CGGTTTTCAAAACAATCAGTCTCGTCATCTCGTGCTGCATTCACTGCAGTCCGACATTGGAAATTAGCGGTCGGTAATTCTCAAATGATTCATAATTTATAAGCCTCGCCACCCCTACCGCCAACTGGGGTGGCAGCAGGGGTGGCAAGGCTGTCATTTAGGGTGGCATTTGCCACCCTATGCCACCCCAGTAGATCCGCCTATGCCTGTAGCTATCACTATAGGGGAGTAATGCTCCTGTACAGTGGTTCTCTGTCACCGTAAAATGCACAGACCATAGGTTGAAGCGTGACTCTTAAGAAATCTGTGCAGCACTCAATCCACCCTAATCAGATCTCACAGCACTTTCAGAATAACAGCAACCAGCAACAGCTCAACTGAAGTCTAAATCAACAATGCTTTCTACGGGTCAGTCCAATCCACACCAGTTCATCTTCAGAACCGGATCGGCTCTCGGGGAGAATAGAATCAGTCTGATGTAAGCAACAAGGGAATTTGATGGGCTTTAATTGATGTAATAACTACTACAGAGGCGTCCTCCCATTGCTACAACTGCAAACACGCTGCAGTACTGTCTCTTGAAAGGGGGAAATCTGCAGGAGAGCTAATTAACACGGCGGAAGCTTCAGCTGTAACACGTAGGCAGGCAACGATACACTGTGGTCAGTAGGTCTGATGGCAAGACAGAGGAAGAAGCTTTGACTAGCTTCATTCCAGAAGGATCCCATGTGGAATTTTCACCTCTGGTGTCAGCCGTGGGCCCGGTGGAAAAAGAGAGTAAGCAGTTTCAGAAAAGCTGTATGACGTTGGGGGTTAGCCCTGCTAGCATCACAGCCTTTTCTCAAGCTGATTTCGCTTTCGGGCGTCTGAGCCTGTTGTATCTTCTAGAAGGAGCGCTCATTTGAAATGTAAATTGTATTATTAGTACCTACCTGCATAATTCAACAAAAATGTACTGTTTTATAAAAAATTTACTTAGATTTCTTATTTTTTTGTAGTGCAGTGTTAAAAAAAAAAACAAGTCAAACTCCAACATCTATAAACAGAGGTGCTGATGGCAGCAGCTCAGTTGATATTTCTCTTCAAGATGGAGTGAAAGTAATACAGGAATAGACCAGATGAAGCTTCTATGATGAGAAAAAGCAGAGATATAAAGTTATGGGTGGAACTAACAAATACCGCAGAATGGGACAATAGAGATGAAATGAAGCAGATGATGAAAAGTGGTCCCTATTTCTGGCAGCCTGAAGATATAAAATGCATAAATATAGAAAATAGCTAATATAACCTATTTTGAATGAGTTGAGAAACTGTTTTTTAAGTGAAGGATTAATTACAGCTACCCTAAAAGCCGGAGGTAGATATAGCTTGACAGCGACAGAATAATCACATCTAAAATAGAGGAGAAAAGAGGGAAAAGTTCCTTAGATAACATGATTGAAACTTGATCTATCAGAAGTTAAATCTTCCATGAAGTTTGTCATTTTGCTAACTCTGAAAGCTCATTTGGTTCAAAACAGTCCAAACACAATTCAGGTTCTATATGAATGGATAATGACTATAAATGTATGAATTAATAATCAATAATCTAGGATGGAAGACTAAGGTAATTATTTTTTTTAATTACCCTAGTCTTATTACCAGGAGTGTGCCAATTATCTGTTACCCGGTTTTAATAGGATATTCTGTGGAGAAAAAAAGTCTATTCAAAAAAAGTGAATTAAAATGCTAGTGCCTTTTCTAAAGCTAAAGAATTTTACTAAGGTCAGAGTGAGTCAGGATCTCTCCTGAACCAAACCCTTCATTTTTGATGCAGTTTCTGCTGGGTAATAATACTCCCTCAGTAAGACTTTTCACTCTAATATTTTGTTGCACACTCGAACAAAGTGACCTCGAGACAGGCGGTGTTTGTAAATGTCCTTTACTTTCCCGTTTCTTCTGGAAATACAAACAGCATTCATATACTGTATCCTATGTGAGTCGCACTGTGGCTGCTATGTACTACTAAGCATAGATATCCATAATAAAGGCTAGATGTCTCGTCCACGCTGCTGGCCAATGGGGGTCGACGTCCGCAC
>NW_015150926.1:531849-533768 GCF_000732505.1 Cyprinodon variegatus | reverse complement strand
TTTTCCTATCTATGTTTTGAACTCAGCTGACTTTTCATGCTGTCTCTAAAGGAATGAAAGATTTTTTCCAAGCACTAAGCTCACTTAGCTGATTGCTCCTTCCTGTGTTTCCAAAAAGGCAAAAGTAAATAACCCAGTCCTTCTTTTCACTGGAGCCATTTCTTCTACATTATTTGTCAAAAACCTTTAAAGTATGAGTGTTTTTTTTTTAACCAGGCCTGATTTGAGTACAGATTTTTAACTTTCACATATTTAAGCTTTTTTATTTCTCAGAAAAAAAAATAAGAGAGAAAAACAGAAACAATAGGCCTTCACAGTCTTTAGCTGCACAGTTTTTAGCACAGCATTGTGTAATGATCTCATCACTGATTCTGGGCTGATCACTCAGTCCATACACCTGCTCTGCTCCACCCGTCCGCAATGAGCTTTAGCGGGCCTCACCTGTTTCCATCACTATATAATCCCAATCAGACCAGTCCACAGTGCCAGATTATCTCATACCAACCCGGTAAAGTTAATCCAGCGTAATCTAAGTTAGTAAGTTACTGACCCGTTCTGAGCCCTGATATTGAGCCTGCCTGATCCCATTCTGATCTGTCTGCCTGCCTGGATATTCTCTCAGTTCCGCCTCTGGACCTCTGGATCTCTGAATCTGTCCAACTCAGATCACAAACCCGGGAAGAAAACTGCCTGCCTTCCTCCCTCTGGATCACGTTAAGTTTTAATCTGCCTGCCGATTCCCTGCCACCTGCCAGCTTTTCTCAAACTCAGTCCTGCTCACCAAACACGCTTCTTGATAAAGTGTTTTCCAACATCTCTGACCTGTCTTGCTTCTATTTGGGTCCAGACTCTGTTTCTTAGACGCTGAACCTAATAATCTAAAAAACTCATAACTAGCTCTGAAAATATACACTAAAGGTCACTGATCAATTTGAACCACTGTTGTCTTGATAACAGCAAGGATTAACCCAGCACAACAAACATAAATAGATTCACTTACATCGTTTTACAGGACAGATCCATCAATATAACAACAAGCTTGTGCTTTGCTCTTCTATTTTATCAAAGTAATCAGTAAAAGTGACAGCTGGGCTTCACACTTATTTTTATTCATAAATCTCTAAAATCAGATATGGCTTCAGTCAGAGAAGTTATGTCCTCTTGTTCTTTAAGCCTCTAGCCAAAAGCTTAAAGGCTCTACATTTTATAACAAATATAACCCAACCTGTCATTGTTAGGATTATCCTTATTGATGATGTGTGAGTTTGTTAAACCCTCATCATACCCGCCTCTTGCATGTCAAAACAGATGTTTTCCAATTTTCCAGATGTCCAGTTGGCTGGAGCCATGAATGTCTCCTCAGTTATAAAGATGTATTATGTAGTGATGTGATGATGTGACATAGAGTTGTATAAAAATGCGTATTTAACTGTTATTCACGGCAACTCCAATGAGCTGTGAGTCCAGTTGGTAAGGGCTACCTGTCAGTAGGCACTAACTTTTTTTTTTATCATACAGTGTCCTGTCTGGCAATGTGGCAATAAGAATAATTGTCTTGATCCCAAAAACAGCCCAACAGATTTTACTTTCACAAGTGGAGCAGTAGGGCTATTGCCATAGTGTTCCACTTGTTTCATGCATATAAAATGCTTTATCATAATTATGCAGGGAGTTTTACAGATCATATGGACACTGCAATGTAAGTAGAACAGAAGAGGAAACGCAGAAAAAAGGAGAAAAGATTAAAGAAAAAGGAGAGAAAAGGGAGATAATTTTCACTCTGCTTCATCACCTGCAAAGAGATGCAAAAAGAACAGCACATCCAATGGACATGGTACAAGACATACAATAAAGTAACACCTAGATACTATCGCTGAAGTAGTATTATTTAATATGACATTAACTCTGTGTTACAATGT
>NW_015150926.1:524915-531278 GCF_000732505.1 Cyprinodon variegatus | reverse complement strand
TTGAGATGACATGTGTTGTGAATTGGCGCTATATAAATAAACTGAATTGAATTGAACTGAATTGAATTGTTACCTGAAGATAAGAGTATGGGCTTTCTGTATGGAAGTGAATCTATGAGTAACTGGAACCAAGCACCTGTAGTTGTTTGTGAGAGTGCACTTGTTCATGTAAAGTTTATCCAAAGAAAAAAAACTCAATAGTGGTTGTGGAGTCCAGCGCCAGAAGACCCAAAGCCCCAGACGCCCAGAGGGACCACAAGAGCGAAGGCACCTAGGAGGGGCCAGCCCAGCAAATCTGACCCCAACCAAGGGAGGAGGAGCGACAGCCCCGAAGAAATCCCCCAGCCTGCTTGAACGTGGTGCTGTTGCAAGTTGCTCTCAGGTGTAATGAAAACTGGGAGTAACAAAAGGGGGTGTCCAGCACAGTCCACCCCCCCTCCGGGAGACAGGTGGTGCCAGCGCACCCCCAAGCCGAGCCGACCGTGGTGAGGACCATAAATAAGCCCCTCCCCCCGGGTGCCCTTGACCTCCACCCCTGCAGAAAATGCCCTACATAGATGTGTGTTGAGAAAATGTTGTAGATGGAAGTGCCTAAAATGCAAAAAGAAATTGGGGTGGGGGACGTCATCAGAAGGTGGGGCCCTCCAGTAACGACCCCCTCCCCAAAAGTTTGGCAGTAGAGGCCTGCGCGGTTCCAGTCCCGCGTCTGCCCACTCCCGCAGTGTTCAGTCCCGCTCCCGCAAAGAATTATGATTTTCCGCTCCCGCCTGCACCTGTAATAGTTTATCGCGCTCCCGCCCACAATTCCCGCATGATTCCGAGGTTTGCTTACTGCTCAAGGCAATTCATGTCATTAGTTTGAGAAATTAAGCACGCTGTGCTTAGGTGAGCACATTTCTGGCCGATTCTTCACCGCATAGTGCATGACGCATGTTAGGTGGCACGAGCTGCAATATCCAGCACATTGTGATGTATAGATGTGATGATAGACGTAGACTGATTATTTATGGCTTAAAATGTAAAATAAAGCCCTCACTGTGCAGTCTCCCTCCCATCCGTACCCGCAATGAGCTTTCAATATTTGTCCCACGCCGCATTGCTTTGGGTCCCCCGAGTACCTTGGTACTCCCACAGGAGTGCAAGGCTCAGCTCATTTAGTGAAAGACTTTTACCTCCTGTTTGTAAAAAGAAGCGCAACCAGATGTAATTTATCCCTGCTGCCACCAGACTCTACAATGCGACACTACAATGGCAATAACTTGTGCAATATCTAACATGCAATTACTATTTAATAACCTGAGAAATAACCTGTTTCTTTGTATTTGACGCAAGTGCAATATATATAAATATCTATCTATATAAATACTCATGTAAAGACCCTGTGCAATAACCCTGTATAATGCATTTTTTTGCTCCATGTTTTTTTCTTAAACAATCTTTACATTTGATCATTGCTGCACTTTAGGAAATGTAAACATCGTGAAATCAGTACAAAGCTAAATTTCGTTTTATATGCACTCTATGTATACAAAATGACAATAAAATTTAAGTCTAATTCTATATTATTTCTGCTATAAAAAAAAACAGAGGACACACTGTTCAAACTGTTTATATCCCATGCATATTTTTCTTCCTTTGGCACCTTCTTGTTCTCTTTTTGGCTGTTTGAATTGATGTAACAAGTACATTTCTCCAGGGTGAGATCAATAAAGTCAATCAATCAATCATTTCCCTCCAGGTTGAACAAACATGGGTCAATATGACGATGCATTACACTTGTTTTCTGACCATAAATTACTGCATTTTCTACAGGTACATACAGGACTAATGAACTAATGATCATAACCAACCAACCTTTACACTGAAAAATATCCGGCCCTTACCTTTGGGGGAATATTGGTGTGGGAACTGCAAAGGTGCTGTTGAAGAATTGTGGGATTTTCTCTATTCTGCTACATTATATTAGTGTTAAACGTCAGATAATTTAAATAAAGTATGTCATTGGGTCCTTTACGGGTTTGCCACAACCAGTCACAAGCTTTTAATATGCAACAGCCAGTTTAAGATGGTGGAGGGTGGAGCAGAACAAAGACAACCAACACTAACCATTCCAGCTTTGACTGGCAGATTACATTAAAGAAATGTCATTGACTTTGATTGTCTGAAAAATACCTATGAACACTTTTCTATGAATCTTTTTCATTGAAATTGAAACTGCACATCTGTTTTAGTCATGAAAGAGCCATGTTCCTTTTGTTACCATATGGAGGATATTATCATTGGCATCATTGATGAAAAACAACAGATGCAAGTATATGCTTCATGAATTAGCACTATTTATTCAGGACTGACCGAGTATAACTGAGGAAGCTTGTGTACCAACAAGCAGAAGGAAAAAAAATAAAAGATGTTAGTAATACGATTTTAACCAGCCTCTTAAAACTTACTCTTAACTGCAGATTTTGTTGCATAACGTTTTTATATATTAGTTTTTATAAACACTATTATCAAACAAAAGATATTAGTTTCAAGAAACAATACTCTTTTCCTCATAGGTGACCACTGCACTTCACCAGAAACAGCTGAAACAAAAACATACAAGCCAATTATTAAAACAACCAACAATTGTTTGATAATTGAATAAAAACTTTTGTTCATAGATGTTTGAGATCAAGATAATTAATGTTGACATTTTATGTTCAATGCGTTGGATGCCACATTAATGTTGTGGATTTATATTCTTATATTTCTGATACTTTAAGATGTTTATTGCCCTCCCCAGTAGGGGTGGTAAATATCTTATTAAATCAGATATTGTTTCAGCTGTTATATACTGTTTATGAACAGCATGCCCTACTAGCTGTGTGTTAGAACGATAGATGAAAGAGTGATTTGAGAACTAATCATGGTCAAACAGTTAATTCTGTACAGACATGGAATAAATTCACCACAACTTCTGTTCGAGAGTTTATTAACAAAAATCATTCAGCTCCAAGTCAAACATATTTCAGTTTAAAACTCTCAACAAAAACTAGTGAAAATCAACTAAACTAAACTACTATGTAAACAGAGGAAGGGGAAAATGGCTGAAAACCATATTACAGTTTAAGATGGATTTTGGGTTTGAAAGCCAAAGTTTGTCTGGAAGAATTTGGGATATGATCAAATTAGCTTTTCACTAATTTAGATAAATTGGAATGTTTTCAGACCACTTGGCCAAATAATGTTTTATTAAATCTTCTGCCTGGCTGTGTATTTCCGCCCGAGGAGCTGGTTTACAGTTGAATTTTGTATCTGTCCTTCTTTTTCTATCTCTGCTTCTGTCTCCTTGAACCCCAGTCGGCCTCAGCAGATGGCCGCTCACACTGAGCCTGGTTCTGCTGGTAGTTTCATCTTGTTAAAAGGGAGTTTTTCCTTCTCCACTGTCGCTACAAGCAAGTGTGAGGGATTGCTGAAGAGTCAATGAGTCGATGCAATCAACTGGTTTTCCTTAGATAGAAAACTTTGAATCAATTTGACTGGATGATCTGGTCTAGTGCTAAAGTGGCTTGAGATGACATGTGTTGTGAATTGGCGCTGTATAAATAAACCGAATTAAATTGAATAAAATTGTTGTTAACGTACAAGTCTATCTTTAAAGTTCAGGAACTACATTAAGGTCCAACGTGCTAATTAGGTCCTCTATAAAAGTAGGAGAAGTGGCAAAGACCCCTCGTCATAAATGGTCTGACTCATTTAATTCAAGGTTGGACAGCAGGCCACTCTGCTGGATGGAACAACACATAAGCCCCATTTACACCACCTGTTATAAACTGTGGTGAGAACGGTCCAAGCACGCTAACCGGGATAACTGTAAATGTAAATAAGTGTACATGGAACACAACTGGACTGGACAGTGCCAGAAGCAATGGAACCGCAGAAAATCTAGTACTAGTTCAACAGTAGGGCTCGGCACGGTTCTCTGATAACAAAGAGCGTGTGAGCAGATTGCATCATCTCCTGTTTACAGTCAGCTAACTGATTTTGCGGGTTTCCTGGCATGTCCAGCTACGCAATTTTACAGATCTGCAGATTTATTCACAACACCACCTTTTTCTCAGGCTAATAACAATGAATGGCATCAAAAGAGCCTGGTGCGACCTGCGATGATGCCATGACAGAGACTCTCATTGACATTTGGGTGAGGGACGCTATCCAGGCACCTAAATTCCTGAATGTAATGGGCGCCGCCATTTTGTTTGTGTAATTTCCTCTTTGACAGTTGTAGTATTGTGGACTGCCAAATAGAGGCGAGGAACCATGCTAGCTTGAAGTGTAAATGGTCGAAAGAACCAAGCTCTGCACTGTTAAATGATCTAAGCTCTGTCAGATCTCGGCATGGATTAGTTTGAGAAGGCGAATGTAAATGGGGCATCAAAGTAGGTCTGTCTACCAGGCCTGAACACTCCAGATGTGTACGACTTGTTCATCTCTGATCTTATTTTCTCTTCTTATTTTATGCAATCAACTGATTTATCTTGACAGAAACTTTACCAATGTTACTTCTCTGTAAAGGGCCTTGAGATGACATGGTTTGTGAATTGGTTCTATGCAGTAGTGTCAAAAGTTCACACATTTGTTACTTAAGTAGAAGTATAGATGCTGCAGTTTAAAAACACTCTGGTAAAAGTTGAAGTATCAACTTGACCTCTTTACTCAAGGAAAAGTGAAAAAGTGCTCCAAAAAACTACTTTAAGTATGAAAGTATAAAGTAACCTTAAAAAAAAACAGCCAGATGCCACTATATGAAATAAAGCTCAATTTTTTGACTGTTTTGAAAAATTCTTTGAGATAGGGCCAAGGATGAGGGAGGTCTTGTTGGTCTCCATCTCCCGATACGCTCTCGTCTGTGTCTGACATTTCAGACATTTCAACATCTTTTTCTGAATCCCACATTGTAGCATGGCATAGACAATTCACGTTAGCAGTTTGAAGAACACCTGCTTGCTTCTGAGGATTTCCTTTAGCAGGTTCAATATGACTGGCCAAGGCCGGAGATCGATTTAGTGATTTTTATTGAGCTTTTTCTTCTGGTGAACAAAGATGGTTTGTGCTGAATATTTACAAGTACGTCCAAGGCAGGTTAAAATCAGACAAATAGCTGTACCTTCAAAGTTAGATTCCATCGCCTTCACTGTAAGTTCTTAGGAGTCCAGCCTCAGACTGACTCACTGTGGACCAGAGACCTGCTTTTAAAGCTACAGGCTCCGCCCACAGAAAGCACAAATAAAACAAAACTAAGCAATTACTTGTAACTCAAATAAACCTTTAAGCAGTGTTGTATAAAGTACTGAAATCTTGGAGTCAAGTAAAAGTATAAGTACCTCTCCAAAATATGACTTTGGTAAAAGTCCAAGTCACTGACTGAAATGTTACTTGAGCAAAAGTCTTAAAGTATCTGAAAAATATACTTAAGTACAGTAGTGCAGTATTTTTACTTTGTTACTATACAACACTGCCTTTAAGTATACAAAAATAAAGATAATAATAATAAAAACAACAAAAGCAATACTTATGAGAAAATAAAAATAAACTTGTAATCAAAAATACAATACTCAATTTAATAGAAAATACTTAGTACATTCTGATGACATCACTACGTTATCAAGTGACCTCCTCCCGCCGCGCTACAATCCGGATATAACCCTGTTTGAAATAGAAACAGAAAATATTCTTAGTTAAAAACAACAGGTTAGAGAGAATTTTAACTGAAGCCGGAACACGGCGTGTGCACCCACGATGAACCGCGCCAGCCCAAGATGCAACAATAAGTAAGTGAGCGATTGTGTATGTATGAGTGTGGGCAGGCTTGACATGGATTATAAGTGTACTTGAGTACAGTAACAAAGTTTTTGTAATTCGTTACTTGACACCTCTGGTTCATTAACTAAGCTGAATTGAACCCTGCTTTCTGAATGTCAGCATAAGGATTATACATTATTGATTAATGGAATAATATTATTAAAGATATTTAACAATAACAGTACTTTCCAAAAATGGAAAGCACATAATTTAGTTTGTGAGGCTCTTTATTCTGTGAACAAACTGGTAGCCCTTATTTGGAATCCCTCTGGACTCAGTGCAGGAGGCGAGAAACAAAAGGATCCTAACTAAATTAACATCTCTGTTGGATAATGTCCCCCCCCCCATACATGAAGCTGGTGCTGAACTGGAGAGCTCCTTCAGTGACAGACTGCTGCACCTTAAATGCACCAGGGAGCGTTATCACAGATCCTTCCTCCCAGTAGCTGGAAGACTCTAGAACCATCATTATTCCCAAATTCCCAAACCTCAGTTTTTTAATTCCTGCTGATTTTTGCACAG
>NW_015150926.1:521527-524773 GCF_000732505.1 Cyprinodon variegatus | reverse complement strand
TGTTCAAATGCTTTACAGTAAAGTATTTTATATTGATCACTTAATACTCTTATGTCATTCTATACACTCTTCTAAGGTCAATATTTGTGTGACCATTTTTTTTCTAAAATCTTTTCGCTGTTGTAAACACCAGAATTTCCCCATTGTGGGACAATAAAGGGCTTTTCTATTCTATTCTATGCTATTTAAAGATGACAAGAATGCAGCTAAGCTCAGGTGATTTTCAAATGCGGTGACTCTGGCTTTGTTGTGTCTTTTTCACCTTTATTTTTATTTATTTCTATAACCTTTAGATGTTCTTTCTTTTGGTTTCTTCCATTGTATATCTGTTATATTCCTTCTGTTATCTCCTCTAACCCTCAGGGACAAACAACAGCTCCCTCTGCAATATATATGAGCCCGCTTAACTGACCTGACTCTGTGACCGTTGACTAGCAACTCCATCCACCAGGTAATTTCAGCAATCCACCTAACTGTCAATGCTCAAGAGAAATATGATGGTACCAGAAGAATGTTCCCACTGCTCTGGCAATCACACTGACAACCCAGAGCTCTTTTCAGGTTGTTTTAAAACTCAGTGATGCCTCAAAAACTAAACCCAATTCAAAAGGACTTGCGAGAAAATGATCATGTGTTCTCTCTGCATTGTTATAATTAGAAATTACAGAGATGAATGAAGGCCATTGACAAGAAACTGCCACGAAAGATGAAATAGTGTTAGATAAAGAGGTCACAATTTTTTCAATAATACATGACTGACCAGAAAAATGGGCTGTTTCTGGACTGATGAAAGTAGATCTATATTTTTTATTATTTTGCATCCCCTGGTTAATTCTGATTTGCATTTTGTATTTTTAAAAGCTCAATCAAAATTATGATGACATTTGAATGGAAACACAGCTAAGTGGGATATATAACTATATAGTATTACTAAATGAACTCTATGGAGTAGATAGCCCCCTACCTGGACCTTAATTTAACTAAAACTTGTTACAAAACTGAGAAATGTTTTGCAAAGTCCCATCATTCTCAAATAGGGCACTTATTCACAGGCACTGGAAGTCAAATAGAGTTTTAGTGGTTCTCAGAAACAGATTTTCCTCTTAATGTGCAGTTTGGTTGAATTATTTTAATTAAGGCTAAATCTATATGCAGTTTATACAGTAAACGTTTGTTTTTGGAAAATAATAGTAACCCTGTTAATAGACTCATAGTCTGTTTTCCTCACTGTACAGTAATAGATAGTTTGAACCATAGCCTAGGGCTTTTCCAGCTCAGCACCTGTTAACAGCCTAACCCATGGACATCCCTGAATCACTCGATGGCACCAGAACCACCTCTGTGTCAGGTTGGAGGAAAAGGCTTAAGAAAGAAGGACAGGGAGCTTGCTCCTTCATGAAATGGACCATGGAAAAAGCAAAAGGGAAGTCCTGATATCCAGCCAAAGGTCATACCTTAAAAGCAAGTGCAGAGAGAGGTATCCGGAGGTCTGAGCAACAAGTGGTCCAAAAAAACAGCCCAATAGATCAGCGTCCAGAATACAAATAAGAAATAAGAACCTGACTAGAGAGAGTCAGGCAGAGAAATCTAAAATATACGACGGGTAGAGAAAAGCCTGCTCACACAAAGGGTTTTGAAGGCCCTAGAAGAAAGTGGGAGACCTGATTATAGCAGCAATTAGCATGACAGCTGCAGGTGAAGTAAATTCAGGTGTTCTCATTGCTCTGTGCATCTGATATGCAGTTACCCATCCCAATGATTAAAAATATATCTTCTGCAATGCTCATTTTACATCAAATCACAGTTGAAAACGAGGAAGCTTTAGATCCTGTAACCTGAAAGTTTAACTCATTAAGTCATCATCAATATCGCTTATCTTAAAAGTTTTCATCCTTTCCATCAAACATTTGCTCAAAAGTTGTTGTAAAGTTTGTTTTTCTCTACTTTATTCACTTTAAACTTTTGAAATCTTGGACAATTCTTTGCATGATTTCTGAGAATCATGCAGATTCAGGTTATCCTCCTTTTATGTTATGCTAATGCAAAACTGATCAGACTATTTCTAAAAAAAAAAAAACTATTTAGTTTATAACATAGTAAAACATCTTTAATTTATCAGTTATTTCAATTGATTAAGACTACCCCACCCCCTGATGATACCAAGTTTAAACAGTAGGATGTTCTAACCTGTTTTAAAACTATATCTGTTGATAGGATAATTATAATTGATGATGTGTGAGTTTATTACATCTTAATATTAGCTGCCTGTTGCGTGTCAGAACTGATGTTTTCCACAATAGTTGATCTAATTAAGACAGTCCCTCAGTCCGGATATATGGTTATAATCTTCATTCTGTACGTGGCAAAGATTTGGGAATGGAATGAGAGTGGTGTCCTTCAGCTAAAACAAAGTGTAATATTTTGATTAGTGTGATGTGATGATATGGCAGACTAAAGATGAATAAAATTCCTTTTTAACTGTTAATCTTGGCCACTTCCTGAGAGGTGAGCCCGGAGGTGAGCAGCTGCCTTCTGTATATTCTTAGCAACTTCTCTGATCTGAGTAAGAGTACAATTTCTATCAGAATCTGTTTTCATGTCTCATGGCTATTTAATACATATAAGTTATGAAGTGTAATTTAAAGAGTTTTTCCGGAGTGATTTCTTTTCAGGAAAGAGAGATAGAGCTTCAAGGTGCATAAAAAGAGCCAGCTTTAACACCATATTTTATCTCTATATTGATGTCATCACTACTGATATTTTTAAAGGTTAACAAACCTAGCCACTTATGTCTCTTTGTTGCACCCTCTAAATTATATTAATAATTCATGGCTTTACATTAATCAAAAAGTTTTTGATCATTATATTCATTATGTATAAGAAATTTAGTGTGTCAGTTCACTTATCTTTTGCATCCGGGTCCTGTTCAATGATTGATGACCCTCCATCACCTCATCACTGCCAATGGCCTGTCCTGTGCCTCCCTGTGTCGTCTGAGGCAGTGGGCTTCCTGTCACCTTCTCAATGTCAGCAGATGGAGACCATCCCTCCTTACGAAGTCCAGGTGTAAAATTTTGACTCTGCCCCCTTCTGCAGAAAGATGAGAGTCCAGTGTGTCTCTAAAATAAGTCTTTAGTTCATATTGCCTGAGACAAATATTGTCCATCCATTGTGTAACTGAACAAACAAACAAAAGCAACATTATAAGCTGTTCCTTAAGGTCTCTTAAAAGGGTGTGTAAAAAAA
>NW_015150926.1:519477-520725 GCF_000732505.1 Cyprinodon variegatus | reverse complement strand
TCTCATTGAAGAAAAATTCTCTTACATCCTTTAGTTGTAAATTGTCTGTGAATTTTCACTTTATAGATGTCATAGTGAACTTGGAATCCATTCTTTTGTTTCCTTCGTTCAGTTTTTCGGCACTCCCTCTTCTCTTTCCTTACAGCTGGAGCATGTCTCCATTGAGATTTCATCTTCCTAGAGACAGCTTTCATTAGATCAATGAAGTCTATGATGTCTACAACTTTAGAATGAAAGATATCAACCAGCTCATCCACTAAGTTACAGGGTTAAGTGGAAGAAAATGGGTAAGGCTCGGTTAAATTATCAGTTGTACTGTCAGTGATAACACGCTTTCTTATATATAGTTAGATCAGTGCGGGGAAATTGTTAATAAAGTTAATCCAAACCCTAACAGAAAAATGGTCTGATATGGCAACATCAGTCACAGAAAGTTGAAATTGATAGACCTTTAGTGATGACCAGGTCCGATATATGCTCTCGACTGTCTGTTGGCTTTTTAAGATGTTGAGTTAAACCAAAACTTTTAAGTATACCTGCAGTTGTTTTTCACCTCTATCTTCAGATTTCTCAACATGTACATTAATGTCCCACAAAATAAATAAACATTCATGTTCAGTACATACAGTAAAAGCCATTCAAAATGGCCCTTTCCAGTCAAACAACAGCCTAATGGAAGCCCACTTCCCTGTAACTCCCAGCAAAATCCCCTTCAACTTCCAGCCACTGGAGTGACCCCTTCCTTCTTCTGGGCATGCATATTTTTTTTCACTCTGACTCCACCTTTTGTAATAAAATACAGAGTCTGACCATGAGATGACGCTTCTCTTTAGATTTCAATGTCCACAAATCATGACAGAAAGAATATTTTAGTACAAAGATTAATGCTTAAAAAGGAATTGTAGGGGACCAGCCACAACCAGCCAAAGTTTGTTTTGGACTTTGGAGGCCTGTAAACATTCTGTTCAAGCCTTGTAAACATGGATTAAACAGGACACTGAATTTGGATAGCCAGATATTCATATTAGGAATCTGCAAACCACAACAAGTTTGAATTTAAAACAATCTGAGTAACAGAGAGCTTAATGTTTGGGTTTTCATGCCAAAGTGGGACAACATATTCGGCTGAGTCAATGCTCAAAATCAATTTTTTTGGTGCCATACTTTCTGGTGGCTTGAGAGACATTCTTTTCCTGAGAAGAGATCAGTTCAATTCAGTTTATAAATATATATGTATGTATATATATA
>NW_015150926.1:511487-515394 GCF_000732505.1 Cyprinodon variegatus | reverse complement strand
TCGCTGAATGATTCTTTTTTCGATTCCCGCAGCACCAGAGCCTAAAGCGCCGGCTCTGGGGAGCACGACTTACGTCACGTTTTTTACGCAAGTTACGCAAGTTACGCAAGTTGGAAGAACTATTCGAGGAGGAAGACAACGAACTGCGGTCACTTTGTGAATCAAAGCCCCGTCTTTCCCAGAGGGTGGATCAGGAAATCCAGCTCTATAAAAGCTTGCCCTCCATCCCCTGCATGGATAGCGCCACACTGTGGTGGTGGAACAAGCAAGATACGCTGCCCTTGCTATCTGGACTGGCTGAAAACTACCTCTGTGTGCAGGCTTCCTCCACCCCATCTGAGAGGGTGTTCTCCACGGCTGGAAACACCATAAGCAGTGAAAGATCCCGTATCCTTCCAGAAAAGCAGATTTGCTCATCTTTCTGCAAAATAACTGTTAATTTTCCCTACTACTGTTTTATAATTAGTATTTTTTGTTATTTAAAATAGGTTATTATGCCATCATTTGTTATTAGACATTGTTGGTTATTAAGTTTGTTGTTGTATTCATTTTTCATTTAAACACAGATGTTACTCCAGTTTCACCTTTCCTGTGGACATCTTGATCTTGTTGAGTTTGTAAGATTGTGCAATAGTTAAGTAAACAAAGTTGATGCTGATAATCAAACTGTTTGTTCTTCTTTTTTCCCAAAATTGGAATCGAAAAAAGAATCGATAAAGAATCCAATTGTTTCATAGAATCGAAAAGGGAATCGGAATCGTGAAAATCTTTTCAATTCCCAACCCTACCATATGGCCCATTCCCAGATTAATGCGTAATTTAAAAGAAAATGTTCTGAACTTGAGAGGACCGTGGCAACCAGCAGAGCTCCGAAGCTAACGGCAGCCAGGTCTAATGGCAGCCCGTCTGCAGCGGCCCTCTCTCAGCATAGCCATGTGTGAAGGACTGCTGACTATGATGGCGATTTTTTGTTGTATTTGGCAAAGTTTGGCAAAGTCCCTACTCGCGTTCTAATGACTTCAGACTCGACTTCAGACTCTCCTCCTGTAGATTCAACCGATGTAGTAAAAATGCTAACCAACACGTGCCGAGAGAGGGCCGCTGCAGACGGGCTGCGGTTAGACTTGGCTGCCATTGTTCACTTTTTTTCCAACTTAATTTAAATTAAGTAATATATCATTCAAGGACTCATCTAATTGGTTAAATTCCAAAATAAGATGTACAGCCATGTCGCAGTATCTTTGCCGAATGGCTGGATATAGATCTTGTGCTTCTAGACCTCACTTAGGGACCGGGGGAATCCATTTGTAAGGGGTATGGAAGTGATCAAAAACTGTAACTTTCCCTAAAACTAAGAAAAGTAGAACAGCAGGAGTACAGAGGAGATGAGCCGCGAAGGCTTACTCAAAGGCCAGTGCCGCAAAGACTTAACAAATAGGCCAGGCCAGTTGCCATGAAGGCCTACCAAACGTTTGTGAAGGGATGGTGAAGTGAGGTGAATTGAATGGTGATGGGATGAAGGAGGGGATGGATGATGGAATGATTGCTGGGATGAATGAGAGGATGATGCTGGGATGAATGATAGGATTAAGGAAAGAAGGGAGCCTGGTATAAAAACCATCTGGCATGACATTACAGGAGAGAGATGAGTGAGGATAATGGGTTATAAACACAACTGAAATAATAAAACATTCAGATCTTATGAAGGATATGAATGAGTTTTGAAACCACTACCAGTATTTGTAGTTAGCTTACCCTTAAAGACTGAGAGAATGTTGAACAATTCGGATAGATTAATGCGTGCTCAGGGTAGATATATGAGCCATAGGTTGAAGACATCAGCCCCGTTGCTGAGAAAGTCAAGGAGAAGCTGCAGACTGCTGTTGTGGCTGCTCCATTCTGAATGAATAACCCGATGACACAAGCTACAGCCAATAGCATGAGCTAGGGACATGATAGCAAGCCACGATGAGCTGAGAAAGTGAGATGGGAACGCAATGATTTAGCTAACCCACAAGTCAAAGACGAAACAAGCAAGCCGCGATGGTTAAGCGAAATGTTTCAGTTGAGATACGTATGCCATGATGTGCTAAGGGGTTCGAAGCAAAGCACCCTGTGATGCAAACGCATGGTGTGTTTGGATGCGATGCGCCTGGAACAATGAGCTCAGGGGCTGTAATGCACCTGCTGCGATGAAAATAGATCGCCATAAGCGCTGCTGCTGTGGGTTAAAAGATCAAAGCACCTGATGCAAAGAATCTGGGTGCATAATGCCCTAGCTGTGATGGAAAAAGGGTGCCATGAAGTGCTGTGGCAATGGATAAGAGTGCGATGCGTCTGCTGCAATGGGTATGGTGCCATGGAGTTCCCAGGAGAGGCTGCCGCCATAAACGGCCACAATGATAGGCGCAATGAAGCTCACGCCGCTGAGATGGAAGGTGCCATTAGACACGTGGCGCAAAAATGGAAGGCGCCATGAGGCGACTGCCNATCCAAATGAAGTGACTGGCTAATCAGCTTCTTTTTCAGAGACTCTGGTCCAAAGAAAAAACTTCTGTTTTGTCTGCATTCAGAAGCAGAAAGTTAAGAGTCATCCAGGTTTTTATGTCTTCAGACATGCCTATAATCTATGTAATGGGTTAGCTTCATTTGAGCTTTATGGGGAGATCCAGTGGACTGCATGAGCTGATACTAGAGCCTCACTCAGGGACCTGGAAGATGAAAGTCCAGTTGGATAACACAGGTTGAGAGAACCTGTTCATGATGAGCAAGCATGAAGCGACAGTGGAGAGGAAAAACCTCTCTGATGAAGCTTTAGCTACAATGGTGGAGGAGGAGCTGGAAGTGGGTTGAAACGGTGTCATCTGAATGAAGTCACACAGCGCATCCGCCGCCTGCCCACAGGAGCAGACAAGAGCAGAGTGGAGGCCTATTAACATGAACTTTGGATGCCTATTGGATTTCGTGGAGGTGTGGTTCAAAGCTGATTGGCTGTGTCACAGGGGGATGGATGTAGGTGACAGTGAGTTTCTTCAGTTGAACTTCCGCGTAGGCTATATTTCAATCTGAAAAACTCACATGAAGAGAAAAGACAATTAGTAGAAATGTATTGAGACAATTATAATGTCTTTGGCGCTCAGTCTTCGGCAGGAAACATAGCGCTTAACCCTATAGGGCACTCAGTGAAAATCCAAATTTCAAGCCAATAGTGTTATTGGGAGTCAGGACAAGACCTTATTAGTTTTGTAACATTAAAAAATATGAATATTTTGATGGCAAAAATGAAGGTCAATGTATAAGAAATGCCCACTTACCTGAATATATTAAGAAAAATAACAAAAGTGCTTCTGTAAGAAATTCATGAAACACTGAGTGAAAGAAACACATTTTTTGGTAAAACATAACCTTAGAGGCATTAATGCTGATACTTATGGAGGACCAACTCTGCCATATTTAAAAATAAATACATAAATAAATAAATGCTCAATAGATAAATAAGCATACAATTAATTGCCACCAAAAATACAATAAACAAATAAATATAAGTAGAAATTGAATTATACAGTTAGACATAAATGTATATAACTCTTTAAATAGCTTCTTTATTTATTTGCCTTTGTAATATTTACCTTATTTTTTTGTCACTTATAATCTTCAACTTTATTTTTAAATTACTTATATTTTTAAGTGTTTATTTATGTGCATGTTATAATATTTTTGTTAGTTTTATTCTTCCTTTGTATTTTTTTACCTTAGTTATTTCTTCGCCGCTATTTATTTCTCTCTGCCCTTTTTACATTTCTGTCTGCATTTCTGCCTCATTATGCAAATGAGGAGGGGTCGTGTCCTAGAGAGTCAACTTCTGCTCTTTGGTTGGTGGTCCATCTTCTTAACTCACAGAGCTCAG
>NW_015150926.1:509237-511096 GCF_000732505.1 Cyprinodon variegatus | reverse complement strand
CCACAATGATAGGCGCAATGAAGCTCACGCCGCTGAGATGGAAGGTGCCATTAGACACGTGGCGCAAAAATGGAAGGCGCCATGAGGCGACTGCCGCGATGATGGAAGGCGGCATGAGGCGCCCGCCACGATGATGGAAGGCGCCCAATGCTATGACGAACGGATGACGGATGGACCATGAGCATTTTTAGTGATACATATAGGGCGCCAACCGCCTATAGTGATGGAAAAGGGGTGGCATAAGTTATTAGTGATAGAAAAGGGGTGCCATGAAGCGGCATGCAATAAAAATGGTGCCTTGAGCACCTGTAGCTATGGAAGGAGGGGTGCCATGTGACATAGCACCTACAGCGATGTGAAAAGGCCGCTATGAGTGCCCGCTACGATGGATGGAGGGCACCATGAGCAACTGCAGCGGTGGGAAAAGGGCACCATAACCGCCTGCCGCGGTGATAGAGGGCATCATAACACCTGCACCAATGAGAAAGGAATGCAATAAAGCACTTGTTGCGATGGATGGAGGGGGCCTAGGGTGCCCGCCACGATGAAACGCATCTAACATAGTGCAGATTAGATAGAAACAATGAACTTTTGTGACTGTTCTGATGTTGAGACATGCAGTTGATGATAATCTGAAATAGAAGCAAAGATTATGAATGCAGTGGGCTACATAATCACCAACCACACAACAGGCGCAGCAGACATATAGCTTCCTACTGGGTCACTTCATTTTTATAAAACATGGTGAACTGCAAAAAGAAAATCAGCAAAATCTCCACCAGGCTTGAAAATGACCATGATTCATTTTAAAGTGATAAAAATTGAGAGTCTGCTAAGGGATGAATACAGAAGATAAACTAAGAAGATAAGCTTATAGACCCTGTAAGGAAAACATTGTATCATCAAGAGTGAGACATCCACTAGCAAATTCACCCCATCTATAAGGTAAAGGGAAGACTTGATTGAATGTACGTGATAAGCCATACCTCAAAGTTTTTGTTAATTTTTTTTATATTAAATAATATAGACACACTGATGTAAATATGACTATAACTATTTCAGTAGATCACGTTTAGCCTGAAATTAAAATAGTTAATGGATTTATTGAGTCAGATTAAGGAATTCGGGTTTTAGTAACTCGAAATGTATTCATCTAAAACATGGATAATGCTGGATTAACTAGTGTTGCTGATTGACTGGGCAGGACAGTTAGGCAAAAATGAAGGACAGTTATTATGCGGTGAGACCAAAGCGTTATTCAACTATATTTAAAAAATCAGGTTCAAATGATTTTATTAAAATCAATAGCAATAGAAACAAAAACTACTTTCAACAAAACTTCTGTTTCAAAATGCAGGCTTACTAAAAAACGAAATCTGTAACAAAGCATGAGTTGAAATTGAAACAGACTGAAAGAGACGGAGGAACTACATGATTTATCCATCAAAGCAGTGCACAATCTGATTAAATCACCATGACATAATTGACAGAGAAAATTGTGTAAAAACCAGCCGGGGACCTGAAAGGCAAAGATCAGAGACTGATGTTAATTAACGATGAGAAGCTGTGAGCTGGAGAAGCACATTCATACCATATTGGGTAATGCTTTCTTTTACAGTACAAGTAATATCCATGTAATAATATGGTAATAACAGAGCAGGTTACATTATATTACTAGGTAACAACAAACACTTTATATGGTAATTACCACAAAATTAAGGGATATAATTTCAAAGTAATTACTTGCATATAATTATTGCAATTGCATATTACTATGTAAGAATGGAGAATTTTGTTGGGTAATTACCATCAGGTTAACACAGTAGTTTCTATTATTGCTCGACCCCTACCAACAGATT
>NW_015150926.1:505926-508097 GCF_000732505.1 Cyprinodon variegatus | reverse complement strand
TCCATCCATCCATCCATCCATCCATCCATCCATCCATCCATCCATCCATCCATCCATCCATCCATCCATCCATCCATCCATCCATCCATCCATCTTCTTCCGCTTATCCGGGGTCGGGTCGTGGGGGTAGCAGCTTCAGTAGGGATGCCCAGACGTGGTCCAGCTCCTTCAAGAGAGCTGCAAGGCGCTCCCAGGCCAGCTGAGAAATATAGTCCCTCCAGCGTGTCCTTCGCCTCCCCCTGGGCCTCCTCCCGGGAGGAGACGAACTGTAACAACTGTAACAATTGCATAACCCTCACTTTTTAATTTTTTTAAATAGAAAAGCGCTGAAGCTATGAATGAGGAAACACCAGAGCCTTGAAGCGTCTCATCGGAAGTGAATCAGTGTCAGTGAGCTGAACGCAGAGGGAGCCAGCTGACTGCTGATGGCTGAAACACAGAAATGTTTCGAGACGGGGAACAGGGTGTGGCGTAGCCATTAATCTCTGCAGTATTGCGTGGATCAACAGGTGTGTCAGAGGACAGAATCCGAGCAGCAGCCGGAGCAGAGGATCCAAAGCTCACTGAGTTGTCATCTGAATGACGTCACACAGCGCATCTGCCATCTGCCCACAGGAGCAGACAAGAGCGGAACAGAGGCCTTTTAAGATGAACTTTAGATGTCGATTGGCTTTCGTGGAGGTGTGGTTCAAAGCTGATTGGCTGTGTCACAGGTGGATGGATGTACTATAGGTGACAATGAGTTTCGTCATTTGAACTTCGGCCTAGGCCCTATTTTCCCAAGTCAAGCAGAACAGCTTGTAGAGTTACAGTAGTAGCCATTAAAAATGTCCCCACTTTCCTTGATGGGCATTTTGCTGGTCCTTAGCTGGTCTTTGGCTGGTCCTTAGCTGGTACCCCACAATTCCTTTGTAAACATCAATCTTCGCACTAAAATATTCTTTCTGTCATGATTTGTGGACATTAAGATCTAAAGAGAAGCGTCATCTCTTAGTCAGACCATGTGAGTTGGTGAAAGGGTGGAGTTAGAGTAAAAAATATATGCACACCCAGGAGAAGGACAGTGGCTGGAAGTTGGAGGAGCTTTTGCTGGGAATCGCAGGGGATTAGACTGCCATTCGGCTGGCGTTTGACTCGGAGGGGCCATTTTGAATTACTACTACTGTATGTCTCAAATGGCGTCCATGTTTGATTTAGTGCCCGACTGGCTGTGCGTTAGAACAAAAAAATTTAACGTGAATTTAGATAAAATCATAGTGAAACAGATAATTCTGCACAAATATGGAATGAATTCACCATAATTTCCATTTAAAATATAAGAGCTTATTAACGAAAATCCTTTAGCCTAAGGAGCTGATTTTACTCATTTCCATATTAGAGCAAATATATGGAAAGTTAACTAGTAACCACCAAATTAAATGTTCTATAAGTCATGAGTCGTTGTAATAATAGAATGGTTCTTACATCGAGGAGCAGAACTATATTGTAGAATTCTTAATATAGAAATATCTCCATTGCAACACAAGAACATTTCAGTGAAAATATTCCCCTCTTTGGTTTCATTCTTTCTTAGATTAAGCCATTGCATCAAAGATAATTTAAGATGAAACTGAGACCATATTAATATTCCTTTCTTGTCATCTTATAAAGCACATGTTAATTATTTATGGAATTTAAATATACAAGGGAAAAAATGATTAAAAGACAACATAAAGCATCTTATCTCTGCTAAAGAGAAGAACAGGACAGATACTCACTGGTCCAATGTTCCCTTTTAAGTATTCTTATTTTATTTTTATTTGGATATCCATTGGGACCTCTATAACACATCTATTAGTCCTTTTTACCACACAGGAAGCGTAATTAGCTTGAAGCTGGAGCTAGAGCCAAATCTTAAAAAGTGCTTTCCACAAAGCAGGTTGGTTTTAGATACAAGGTACCAGGTGAGAGCTCACCCTTAACCTCGTTACTGCCTGACGTGTGTGTCAGAAATATATTCAAACCGAGAGGGAATTTAACTGGAACTGAAAACAGAAAATGAAGATGACGACAAGACAAACAAAGGCCATTTCTCAATATGTGTACTTGAGCTCCCTGTAGCTCATTAAATAGACTTTAAAATCCTACTGACTTCCAAGTAATACTTGTACTTGTTCTCACACTCTTACTTA
>NW_015150926.1:502712-504604 GCF_000732505.1 Cyprinodon variegatus | reverse complement strand
CTTCCTGATAGTAAAGAATTACAATAGTCCAGCCTTGAAGTAACAAATGCATGGACTAGTTTCTCAGCATCACCCCTGGACAGGAGATTTCTCATTTTTTAAATTCATTGATACTGTTGTTGTGATTTAATGTTCTGATCAGTTCCCAGCCAGCTGGGAATTTATGTTTGTGATACTTTAAGATGTTTATTGCCCTCCCCTGTAGGGGGGGGGGGGGGGGGGTAAAATATCTTATTTAATCAGATATTATCTCGGCTGTTATATAGTGTTTATGAACACAGGCCCTGCTAGCTGTGTGTTAGAACAATAAATGAAAGAGCGATTTGAGCTCTTATCATGGTAGAAAAAGTTAATTCTGCACATACATGGAATAAATTCACCACAACTTCTGTTCAGAGTTAATTAACAAAAATCATTCAGCTCCAGGTCAAACATATTTCAGTATAAAGCTCTTAACTAAAACTAGTAAAACTCAACCAAACTAATTATTACAGTTTAAGATGGATTTTGTGTTTGAAACCAAAGTTTATCTAGAAGACTTTAGGATATGATTAAATTAGCTTTTCACTAATTTAAAAAAATTGGAATGTTTTCAGACCAATTGACAATACAAATCCATGATGAGAAAAAAAAAAACATTATTTGGCCAAATAATGTCTTATTGAATGATTTCCTAAATCAAGAACCAATAACCTTTAGTTAAATGATTCTTTACCCTCTTTGAAATAGCTAGCAGCGACTAGACATCAGGATTCCACTAAATGACTGTTGGTCATACTTGGTAATCAAAATGTAATGTGCATCTGAGAAACACATGAACACTAATGTCATATCAGTGTTTAGACCCTTTTTGAAATAAAGCTTGTCCAAGCTTTAGCAACAGCTCAACACATATTCCTGTAGCATGGAATGCAGTCCAACCTGTTAGCTGTCTACCCATCATCAAAAGACATATTGTTTTTTTCCTGTCCATAATCATGCCAGACCTGCAAACCTTTTTGTCCATGTACATTTGGAAAGGTTGAGTTTCCATCCAGCTGGAGTTCAGCAGGCATGCCACAGCAAGGCAGTCTCTCTCTCTGTCCCGGTGGCTCACAGCAGGCTCTATAAGTTCTGAAACTCAATAGAAATGTGTTGCAAAAGGTCTGTTTTGCAGCCAGCACTGTGGCTCACCATGTGCTCACCAGCTGATATTCACCAAAGCTTCTTCCTAGTATGTCCGCCCTCACTGTTCATCTTATTATCAGTTGGAACTCGTACTTATCTGTTTTCCTGTTTTTTCAGTGAGACCCGGCATTGGATTTCCTGCTGTACTCGTCTTCCAGTCAAAATCATAAAAACCCTTTAAGTAAACTGTTTTTCCACTACATACTATCCCTGAAGACATAACTGAGACCAATGAGCTGATCTACGCCACAGATACAGTGATCCTAGAGATGCTTGGCTATAAGATAAACACCAGAGACCACAAAGAGCATTACCCCCATGGAAGAGAAGGCTGGAGGCCAAGATCAAGCCAACACGAAGAGAGGTTAGTCAGCTCTCAGACCTACAGAAAGGTATAGGGAAGAGGTTACCTAAGTACAACAAGCTGTCGATTCATGAGGCTCTAGAAACTGCCAAACAAAGACTCACCGCCCTGGCCACCCACCTAAAGAGATACAAGGGAGAAGCAGAAGCCAGGAAAATAAACCAGATGTTCTCCACCAACCCATCCAAAGTGTACTCACAGTGGCAGGGTAATAATACAAGATCAGATCCACCCAGGGCTGAGACTGAACAGTACTGGAGGAACATATGGGAGAAGGAGGCATCCCACAACACCAAAAACATTTTTTTCTGGTTTCATTAGATGCCAGAAACTGTCATTACATGCCTCCCCTACTGATTTT
>NW_015150926.1:495213-501229 GCF_000732505.1 Cyprinodon variegatus | reverse complement strand
GACTGTTTGTTTGTTTGTTTTTTTGCTTTCTCGCCTTCATTTTCAGGGTGTGCCAGGCAGGTGTGGCTCCCAGCTTTCACCCATCATCAACAATCAAGGAAGCAGTATTTAGAGGAGCAGATTCCCTGAGGCAGACGACAGATGGTTACCTAATACTAGTGGTAACTGGGTTCCACATCAGACTTCCAAGTAATAGTTGTACTTGTTCTCATACTCTTACTTACCTTCGTGTTTCTCTGATTCCTCCTCAGTTTACCTTTTGCTGAAGACGGGATCCTGGTAACTTCTCCCTTGCCTGGTCCTCACTCAGCGATGCTTTCAGTTCCCCCCAAAGGCCTCCTTCCAGGATTCTCTACAAGCGAACTCACCTGCCTTTCCACCCTCCAACAAAACAAAAGAACCGCATCGCTCCACAGATTTCGCTCCCTCTTCATTGATACTGTTGTTGTGATTTAATGTTCTGATCAGTTCCCAGCCAGCTGGGAATTTATGTTTCTGATACTTTAAGATGTTTATTGCCCTCCCCTGTAGGGGGGGTAAAATATCTTATTTATTAATATTATTTCGGCTGTTATATACTGTTTATGAACACACGCCCTACTAACTGTGTGTTAGAACAATAAATGAAAGAGCGATTTGAGCACTAATCATGGTCTAACAGTTAATTCTGCTCATACATGGAATAAATTCACCACAACTTCTGTTCAGAGTTAATTAACAAAAATCATTCAGCTCCAGGTCAAACATATTTCAGTATAAAAATCTTAACTAAAACTAGTAAAACTAAACCAAACTAATTATTACAGTTTAAGATGGATTTTGTGTTTGAAACCAAAGTTTATCTAGAAGACTTTAGGATGTGATCAATTTAGCCTGGCCACCCGCCTAAAAAGATACAAGGGAGAAGCAGAAGCCAGGAAAATAAACCAGATGTTCTCCACTAACCCATCCAAAGTGTACTCACAGTGGCAGGGTAATAATAAAAGATCAGATCCACCCAGGGCTGAGACTCAACAGTACTGGAGGAACAGATGGGAGAAGGAGGCATCCCACAACACCAAAAACATTTTTTTCTGGTTTCATTAGATGCCAGAAACTGTCATTACATGCCTCCCCTACTGATTTTTTCCCTCAGGAATAATGACTGAAATTAAGCAGACTTTAAACCTCTCATCAAACACTCCAAACCTGCTGCTAATCCACTAATTCCTAAATCAAAGAAAGATCACAGTCCCACATTATCCTCCACTTTCACTCACAAATGCAGATAACGGGACTATTCACTTGAATTACTTGTTTGTCTAGTAATTCAAGTATTTACTTAATACTTAAAACTTGCTTAAATAAAAATTTTCAATTGTGTCTAATTATACTCTGAGCAAATTACCATAAATGGTTTAAATTTTTTTAAAGGCACACTATGTAACTTTTGGCCATTAGGGGCGCTAGACCTACAACTGCCTGTATTTTGCTTCTACTAAACATCTGTCATAGTCCCCCGTTTTCTGAGGAAACACAGAGTTACTTCAGGGCATCTGCAAAAGAAGGGAAAGTGAGGCACACTGCAACAGATTGCCTTATGCAGTGGGAACTGGTGCCGAACAACCATGTATAGTTAACAGGAGAAAAACAAAGACTGTGCCGGCACAGAAACAACCACAGCACCATGAAAACATTGAAAAAAATAAAGATATACATGAATGTATCCTAGGAGAAAAGTGTTTACTTAATCTGTAAATAGATAGGAGCCTGTGACCATAAAGCGATATGTTCTTCAAGGTCACATGACCTTCCAAAGGCCAGATTACGCCATAGCATGGCACTGAGGTCTATTCGGATTGCAAGACTCCTCATTATGCAGCCAACAATTTCAGCCTTCTTTTTGCCCATTTTGAAGGATGGGTCCTCCGTAGCCTTGGGTATCCCATGATTCATTGTGAGTCCAAACAAGCAGGCTGCTCTGTACTCAGAGGAAAAAGGTACTAGGAGACGAACAGTGGTGAATATTGTTAGTGCAGTTTAATATAATACAATTATGTGAATAGTTCCATCTGAAAGGTTATTGAGTCAGATATGTGAGAGGTAGTGTTTGGTTTATCTAAACGTTTTATTTGTTCCTGTGTAAATGGGTTTGGCTGTAATTTAAGGACAGGTTCTAATATATCATCAGTGTGGGGACTATAAATCTATTAGGTTTTTCATTTCTAATTGTTACTTTGCACAATTTGTCTTTTTTGTTGTTGACTACAAGAGATTTTGCAGATACGTTTTTTAGATATACATTGTTCAAATTTACTTATATGGCATAGACTAGAATAGAATAGAATACAATAGAATAGAAAATCCCTTCATTGTCCCACAATGAGGAAATACTGGTGTTACAGCAGCAAAAAGATTCTAGAAAAAATGGTCACACAAATATGGACCTTAGAAAAATGTATAAGAATAACATAATAGTGAAGAGTTAAAAGATAAACAATAAAATACTGTACTGTAAAGTGTTAATATAAACAAAAGATCTCCTAGATTTTGATTTTCCATATTTGTTATTTTTGGATTTTTGCTTCAGTTGCCACCTTTTGTTTTATTAAAACTGCAAGATACCACTTCACCTTCCGCCTCTATATTTGGTCCCTCAACCGACCTCCACCAACCCTTGACAGAAAACATGTTCTTTACCTGAACACTAAATGTTATGATATCCAAGTCATCTGCAAATTTAACCTTCTCATGTTCAGTTAAAGAAATACATTGAATTATGAAATTGGTTTCAGTTACTTAAATGAAAACATATTGCTTTAAAGAGTAGCTAGACTGCTCACAGTTTTAAAGATGTAGATCACTTTGTCCTTCAAAATACTTATTCTAGGGAGTAGGGTTTGAGTAGAGAACGCTGGCATGAAATAGTTTATTAAATATAGTAAAGGTTCTTTGACAAATGGGCTGTAATATTTGCATTTGTTAGATGAGCTGCATTTAATCATGCAGGGACAGTTACTGGAAGTGCTTGGATGAGAAACAGCGCAGAACATTTTTATCACTGACTTACTGACTCGTTTTTATTAATGTTTGCCTGAAGCTAATTTTACATACCTACTCAATTTAACTGCTCATTTTAAGCCGTGTAGATTTTGAATTCATCCTTAATACTGATATTCTCTTTAGTCCTGGAAACAGGTGGTTCCCTGGTTGTTCTCTGCAAAGGGATATTAGCATTGTCTCTTTGCTCTGCTTCATCCTCTGGCTTTGTTGGCCCAGACTGAGGCACAGTGATTGCTTGGGTAATGAACCCTCCACGGCTTCTAACCTCTCTTATATTAGCTGGCCAAACACAGGCAGGGTTTTGGCTGCAGCCCCTGGAATCTTACTAACAAGCTGCACTAAGTCCCTGTTGGCTGCCAGCCACAAAGCACTAGAGCCACAAACATCTGCGAGAAAACCAGGCACAGTTTCTTTGCTAGAGAACATATCAGTATTTCTATGACACTTGTGTGAAGCAGCTGTGACATACCAAACCCTACTTCCTTTTCTTCCTGTGAGGTACTCTTTGTCTCTGCTTGGCCTGTAGTCCTAATACTCATACAGTCCCACCCCACCTCTAAACATCATGTCCTCACTTGATGTTTGTTGCTCTTTTTCGCCCCAAGATGCATTCTGGTCACTTTCTGTGTGGCTTGTTTTGGCAGCAGCTTACTAAGCCATCACAGACATTTAGTGCCTCACAACCTCAGGATTCCGAGTTCTCACTCTTAACCACTAGACCACCACTCTCCTACAGGGAGAAATGTTCTTTTCCCTTGGCTAGATATCCAGCCTTTTACTGGAGCTTTATTTAATCCCAAGGGTAAAGAGGTTATTAATGCCAGAGAGATGTAGCAAATCCTTAAACTATCACTGATTTATTTCCAACATAGCGTTTTCGAGATGCATATACTGACACAACTCTGGTGGGACTTGAACTCACAACCTTTGTCTAGAAGTCCAACTATACATTGCATCACAAAGCCTGTATAGAACAAAGCTGGTGTGATTCCCTCACAACTTGGGCATATTCTTACAACCTTTGTCCAAAGGTTATTCACCCCTGAAGACTGTTTCTGCCAGCTTTCAAACCTGGGATCTTTTATGTGTTAAGCAAAGGTGATGACCATTACACTACAAAAAACATCCTGAACTTCATTGATCTCACATTGGAGAAATTTACCTCTGCATTTGACCCATTTGATTCATTTGGGGAGCAGTGGGCTACCATTGTGCGGTGTCCGGGGAGCATTCAGGGCATAAGGGTTTCGCTCAAGAACCCAAAGTGGAGGCAGTAGGGACCATACTGGGTATTTGCAACCTTCTCAGAGCACAAGCATACTGCTCTAGGCCAACACTCCCATTAAATTAAGTATTCAAGTTGATTTCAAGTCTATGGCTTTTTATCAGAATGTATCAGCCCAGACATGGTTACAAAGTTATTTCTAAGAACATCCAACAAACAGCGATAAGAGTCACCATCCAGTCATAATGAAAATATGTAACGGTGGTGAAGCTTTTAAGGAGCAGCCATTCTACAAAAATTACATAAAGAGAACATTAGTAAGCCAAAATGAAAGGCACTGTTGACCAATAAGAACACATAGGTCTGTTTCACATTTGCTAAATAATATACTTAGGTTTTCAATTTAGGAGAAATGAGGACTGCTGAGAGAAACTTGGAACTATTGCAGTTCCCCTACCCTTATTGCCCTGACCATCTTTTGGTAAATCTAAACTGAAACACTACAGGGTCTCCCTACAAAACAGAGGTGTAGAATTCTTTCACACCAGTGTAACAATATCCCATACTCTTTCCAAACGCTTATAATATTAAGTGTGCCTCAGCCCCCCAATCCCCCCCAACCCCCCAAAAAGACAGCACCAAACCATTTGATAAAAAAAAACAGTGCAGTGTTAACGACTTAGAGCTTTTGTCACTATATTTTGCAACTTTTCAGAGTCCTCTAGATAAAAAAAGCCCCTAGTCATGCAGGTATTATTTCATCCAAACGAAAAAATTGAGAAAATATAAGCAGATCATGGGTTGAGAAAGCATGAAAAGTTAGCTGAGTAACAAATCTAGAGAGAAAAACAAGAAAAAGGGAAAAGAAAAGAGGGGAAAAAAGATGTAGAACAAATAATGTATGTGTATTCTATTAACATTTCTGTATCTGTATAATTGGTTTGTTCTATGTGTTCTCTCAATTCAGACAACACATAAAAAACAGAGAAATATTAGCTGTGCTGCTGCCATCAATAACTTTTTTTACCTTCTAAGATCTACCTCATTTCAGAGGAATTTGCCTATTTTACATACCGAAATGGCAAAGTAAATAACTGAGGAGCTGTAAGCCCAGATTACATGTGTGATATGTTATTTGAAAGCTAACACCTTCTAGTATCTGAATATATACATGAAAATTGGGTGAGTAAAACACCCAAACTGCATCAAACCTAAGCTGCATCAGTTAAAAATGACTCAAAGCTGTTTCTTTTATATTCTCAAATATAATAAGTCTTCTTTGAACAGCAGTATTAAAGACATGCTTGCTTGTTGTGGCTGCTTTGTCATGCTACATTTCGACATGCTGCTATAATTGTGCTTTGGTGCTCATTATGTCCATAAAATGAACCAAGTGGTTGAATTGTGGAGAATCTAAGCTTTCCAACGATGTCTAACATTTCTATATTGGTAAACATTTTACCAGTGTAATTTTTATGCATTCTGAGTTATTGTTTGTAGACGCTTTAAAACGGGTCGCCGGTGATCCATTGGGTTTTGAGAGGTTAAAGATGTTGGAGATCGGCCGGTTTTTTCAGTGTAGTCCTGTTTCTCTTATTGCGACTAGCTGGATGTGCTCTCTTCATCCTCTGGCATGGGAGCTGGCTCGGAGCTGGTCTGCCTGGCTGTGTGTTTCCTGGATGGGGCCGCCTTTTACAGCTGCTTTCTGTATGTCTGCTTCTGTCTCCTTGAACCCCAGTCGGCCTCAGC
>NW_015150926.1:484072-494793 GCF_000732505.1 Cyprinodon variegatus | reverse complement strand
AGGGCTCGAAATTTCCTAAATCAGTTTTTGCATGAGAGTTTGTGCTTGCAGATTTCTGCCCTTGAACTTTAGTCTTGTCTCTCCTAGCATTTCTGTAGATGTATAGTTGTAGTTTTTGCCATCAACTGTAATTTCTGAATAAGTTATGTTAAGCCTTTACTTTAGAAAGGAGTTTGCTTGTGTACTGCTATTTTTATCATTGATGACTTTATGATTGAAAATCACAGTCTGTTTATCCTTTCATAGAACTTTAATGAGTAGGACTTAAAAGCACATTACACTACATTCAGTCATGCAGCTGGCATAAAATCAGCATCATTGGGCCCTCCGACCATAAAACAGCAGTCAAAGAGGGTAAAGTGCCTTTCCCAGCGACACAGTGACTGAGACAGACGGAACGGGACAAACATCTTCTTCCTGACCCACTGTAACACAGGAGAGTTGTTGTCCCAGAGAGACAGCTTATCTATGGATAATTGATCTTGTCTTTAAAAGCAAAGGTCTGCTCATATTCAGAATTCAAACTTCTGAAATTACTTTAAATATGAAATTATTACATACTGTTCAATGAATGATACGTGTTTTAATTAAGAGTAATTTATTTTCATTTGAATGTGCTTTACTAGAGGCATCCATGTTTGTCCAAGAACACTACTGCCACCTACTGGTTTGTGACGTCACGGTGCGGTATCGGCTGTTGATCAAGTCCCAGTGCTGTATCTGGTGTTTGTCATAATGTGCTATTATCCAAGTCATCTTGAAAACATTCTTCTTCCAAATGTTTTCTACATATTAGATGTTTTTTTTTTTCTGGCCAGATGTTCAATGGCCTCTCTTCAAGTTGGCAATCCAACGACCAACCCGTCCGTGGTGGATAAGGAATCGGAAAGGTAAAAGAACAAAGTTTCACTATAGCTCTGGTGAATTTCAATGGTGAAGTCCTCTGGAAATCTTCAATAATTGTTGTTGATTGCAGATGTGTCTAGTAGTTCCCATTGACTGCTTGTAAAGTGGGGAGAATGGCGCTAGGCTTACCGCACCGTGACGTCACTGCTGGAAGATGGCAGGAGGGAGGGGTTGCTATATTTGGTTAAAATTGGCCCCTCCCAGACTCAGTGATCGCTAAGAAAATTATTGTTTTTTTTTTTTTTACTGATTAATGCTCAATTTATTAAATTACTGCAAACGTTTTAGTTTTAGGTATAAATAATGATGCAATTATTATTCCTTGCAGACTGGACTTTTCCTTTCACACCCATTTTTTTTTTTCTTTAAATGGGTAAGGAAAAGGCCCGTAAGGAAAACGTCAGAACAAGTTTTGTGGTTAGTTTCGCTGTAATACTCTCAATCAGTTTGCACATGCTTTGATCACATAAAAAAAAAAAAAACAAGTTGGTAGTCACCTTATGCTCTATATTTACACACAACTGTTGACACTTTGAACATTAGTGGCCACATCTTGTATCTCATCATCAAAATCCATTAATCAAAGCCCTGAATGCTGATAATTAGGGGCAAACTGATACTCCCGCTGACGCCTCCTTCCCTTTATTGCACAACAGTCACAGTTAATTGATGAAATTAATTGATCAAATGAATCAGCAATACAAGAAGCCCATTCATCAGTCTCTCAATGTTAATCTGGAGTCGTATCTCTTGTCCTCTTGCTGCTCACTGGATGCATTGATGTCTGTGTTGTAAATAAGTGCTCCAGCTGTGATCAATGGGTGCTGTTGTACCCCGAAGTGTTGCACCTCTGAAGGTGATACTGCACATAATGGATTTCAGATTTTCCACTCTTTGACCTCTCTGTGATATAGGAAAATTCTTTGCTTTTAGATGTTTCTTTGAGAGGCTTGGTTTTTGTGTTCCCAGACACATTGATGTAACTGAAACTCATAGGAGGCTTTGTTCTTAATTTGTCCTGTAGCAACAATGGATCAAAGCAGCGAGCTTAAGAGGTATTCTGGAAAGAGGTGAGTGATTTTATTAAGTTGTGGTTACAATTACACATGTCTACATTTTTTTCTTCAAAGAGGAAACGCTCTGGGTATTATGAAGATAAAAATTAACTTCAACTCTTTGTATTTTGTCAAATATGCTAAAAGAAATTAAACACTGTGCATGGGGGGGTTAATGATTGTAAAGGGATGACTACTGATCATATTTGTTTTTGTTTTATGAGATATAGAGAACCATTTGCCCTGATGGTGAAAGCAATGTTTGTGCCTAAAGACACTTTTCCACTGAAAGCCTCAGGATATAAAGCAACTCTGTCAGCCTGTTGCTCTGAAAGGGACCTTATTACTTATTTTAATCAGTCTGCAGGGGCCACTCCTGAAGAGCTTCTATGACTCTGCTGTGGCATCAGCCATCTTCTATGGAGCTGCCCGTTGGAGCAGTGGCTCTTCTGTAGCTTAGAGAAAGCGACTGGATCAGCTGATCAGGAAGCCCAGCTCTGTGATTGGATGCCCTTTGGACTCAGTGCAGGAGGTGGGAAACAGACGGATCCTAACTAAATGAACTTCTCTCTTGGATAATGTCTCCCCACCCATGCATGAAGCTGGTGCTGAACTGGACAGCTCCTTCAGTGACAGACTGCTGCACCCTAAATGCACCAGGGAGCGTTATCACTGATCCTTCCTCCCAGCAGCTGGAAGACCATCACTGTAAAAATGTCCACATTATTTTTCTTGAGATACACAATATTTACACTTAAAAAAACTGTGCAGTAATGTATTTTATTGTTATTTTTTTTACTCTGCCACATATTTTGTATTTCTATAATTTTTTTAAGGTCCAGGGTTGTGTGACCGCTTTTGGCTTTTGCTGCTGTACCACAATCTCCCCATTGTGGGACAGTAAAGGGATTTTCTATTGTATTCTATTCTAAAATGGTTGTATTTCATTTTTCTGTGACTCTACTCGTTCTCCATCAGGCACTAAAGTACTGGAGACATGAAATGTGTATAGAAATGCTATCAGGGCTTTGATAAGCCCTGGGCTTTTCAAAACCCTGGAAATTTTAAAAGTCATTGGAAAAGCCCCTTATGTGTTTTCTTACCAGATAAAAACACAAACAAGAAAAGAAAGACAGTTCAGTCTCCTGGCATTTCAGAAATGTGACGCAGATTAAGGTGGAATTTTACTTAATTATGTGCTGTGTTAATTATTCATGGCTTCTTGTGTTTGCCTCCCAGTGCCTCACCGTGTGTGTGTGAGTGTGTGTGTGTGTGGGTGTATGTTTGTGCTCCTGTCTAGGGATCACAGTGAGGACCCTTTTCCTGATCTCACCATTTCATTGAGGAAAGGTTGTTGTAAAGTCAGCACATGTCGCTGGTCCTCACAAGCTATTTTGTTAATGGTTTGGTTTAGGACTAATGTGTTAATTGGGTTACATTCAGGTGTGCAATGGTAATTGTTAGGTTCAGGAATGTTAGGGTGTAGAAAGGATTGGAAATTACTGAAAATAAATGGAAGTCAACACATGGTTCTCACTGCCTGTAGGGAGACTAGAGTGTGTGCGGAGGATGGATACTTCTTTATGTTACCTATTGAGGTGTCTCGGCATGTTTTGTGTATTTCTTACATTGTGGGGACTATATTCCAGAAATCATGGCACATCCTGGGGACCAACTGCTCTAGTGGGGACCAACTCCAGTGTCATGATTCTTTCCCTTGTGGACTTTATGGTAGTGTTTATGTTTTCTTTTTGGGTTTCCATTTACACTTTGATCAATGTCATTCTGTTTTTTTCTGGGTCATTGATTTCTTTTTCATTTTGTGTCATTCTAGTTGTTTTTTAATTATATTTAAGCTGTGTTTTTTTTTTATTATTCTGTCGCCCACTTGTGCCAGTCTCCTTTCCGCTAGCTCCCTTTTAGTTGCTTCTATCAGCACCTGCACCCAATCAGCTGATTAGCCCATTCATTGTTCTTTCTACCATAAATACACCTCCTGTGCATTTCCTCATTGCTGTCTGTGAAGATTCTCAGTCATCCAGATCATGGTCAGGCTGGAAAAAGTTCAGTTGTGAAGTTTTTAGAAGAAGTTTCTCCTCTCATCCGTGAGGCTTTCCTCAGTTCTAACTAGTGGTGGAACACTGAGATTAATATACTGTACTGTAGGTCTAACAAAGTATTAGGGGGGCAAAAAGTGTCTTTGATCCCTAATTCTTTGTTAGACCTAGATTATATTAACCTTAGTGCTCCTCAAAACTAGTTATAACTGAAGAAGCCTCTTGAATAGAGGAGAAACATCTTCTAGAAAACTTCAAAGCCATTTACCTAAACTGAACTTTACAAGCTTCCCCAATGCTGGATCCTCTTCATTCTTTTCTTTCCTTTGGTTTGTTTAAGCTTACAGTAGGTGTAAGGTTTAGGGCCAAGGTGTAATTTGCTTTAGGTCAGGTAGTGATGGTGAAGTGAAGCCTCATAAGGCATTGAACCGTTTTGCCAAAATTGCTTCAACGATCCCCACAGTTTATGAAGCTTCATATGAACATGTCACCACCTACTGGTGGACTGCAGAACTACACTTTTTTATAAAATCTGTGATTTTTTTATGTTTGTTTTTATTGTTGTTTCTTCCCCATTTAAGTTCCTTTGAAATAGTTCATGATTTGTGTGTATAATAAAATATTTCGTAGGGCTTTTTGTGGATAAAATGTCTTAGAGAACAATATTTTAAGGTACACTTTATGCCATTTTAGTGAAATAAGTTAAAGCAGACACTGAAAGCAGACACTGTTGACTGAATACTGCAGGCGATGAAGCAAGCCTCAATATGCGCTGCGCAGAAACTCCCCCTCCAATACTCAACACACGCCTCAAAGCCTCGGCTCATCTTATAACATCACTAGGGTTAGGAATGAATCCATAGTGGCTATGTTAATTATAAGCGTCACAGTTAGGCTGCAGAAATGGCTTAGAAATGAATAGAAGTCAATGGAAAGTCCTCACAAAGATAAAGAGACATGGCTGGTGGTGGTGGTGGGGTAGTTAAAATGAAAACAACGGTGGACCTTTGATTCTTAAGCAGTGCATTAATCAGATCCACTAAATACCTCTTGTCAGCATTTGACCAAGACAAAGACACTGTGTGTTCATAGGAGGATGTGTGTGTGTATTTGTATCATTGCATGCAGCTGAGTGTAAGTGTCAGTGGGCAAATGTGTGTGCAGGGATGCGATACACTAACCTAAAATAGAAAGTAAGCCCTCTGAGGAAGGTTGTTCTCTTATTGACACGGTTCTGTGTAAGAAGCGCTTTTTTAAACACCTTTTGTTGCCTATTTTGTGGTGATTAAATCAGCATCACTTTTAATTGGCTGCTCTGAAAAGGAACTGCTTTCCTCAGCAAAGAGCAGAGTTCACCAGACAAAGAGAACAGCCTAGCAGTTCTTCATTTAGATATAGGCTCAGAGTGTTAATGGTGAAAATAAGTACGTAAGTAAGCTGGGTGTTTCCTTTTTTTCAGGTCAACCCTTGGGGTGCAGTAGTGCACTATGAGATGCTTCTATTTCCAGAATAAATTAACACCAATTCAGTTTCTGGAATAGCGCTTCTTTATTAAAGTGGGCTGCTCAAGGCTGCTAGATGCAGGAGCTGCTCTGTTCATTTAAAGGAGGATGAAATCTTCTTGTTCACTGTGACCTTTTCTTTGCTCTGGATGACTTTATACCCTGGTGTTGCATGCTGTTCAGCAGGAAGTATTTTCCATCATATCTTTTTTTCTTTTTTTTTACAACCGGAAACAGCAAATCAACACCTCAAAGATGATTTAAAAACAATCCGAAGTTCAAGACGAATTAAACAGGAGAGCCTGAGGATGCAGTGGAGAAGCAAAAATAAAGGAGTTGATTCAAGCAATTTCTTCCATCAATCAACCTATAAAATGTAATGTTTGGAAAACAGACTGGATGAACTGGAAGTCCTGGCAGTGATCAGCCAGAATGTCACTGATTACTGTTACTTGCATCCCTACCTCCAGTGTCTCTATGCCAGTATTTCTGACCTTGTGAGCAGAAATATTAGACGCTTAACCAGTGGCAGCTGCCAAATAGAGGGTGTTAGTGCACCGCCCCACCCACACAATGACCCGGATTAAGACATTAAAAAAATATGTAATTTTATTTTAGATAAAAAGATAAAATATTTGGAAATATATTAATATATATATATATATATATATATATATATATATATATATATATATTTTAGATGTGCAAGATAAATATTTAATCTTTAATTATTAGTAAAGTGTCTTTCCATTTTTCGCCCAGGGCGCAGCTAAGGTGCGACCTGCAGTGGCCTCCCACCACAGAGCAGACATTTTGTGGATGATTGACAGGTCGAGACGCAGGAGTCGGAGACCCATTGGAGAGAGAGAGAGAGAGAGAGAGAGAGGAATGGCACAAAAATGTCTTCATCCACAACATGGTTTAGCTACAAGGTTTGGCTAACTGCATTTAGCGAGGCTAAGGTTGTATTCAGCTTACTTGCCTCATTTTTCAATGTCAGGGTCTGACCCAGCATGGATAAAGACAGGTAGGACTGACTTAAAGCACTTTTTAGAAAAGGGAAAGAAGAATGAACAAGCTGGGATTCAAATGGACAATAATATATTGTAGTGTACTTTTTCTAATAGCTTCTCCATTATTAAAGTTTGTGATGCCATATTGGACCATGCAACATATAGATTTGCCTTCACCAAGCCTTTGAAGGACAAGATTTATGTAATTACAAAAAGGTGGTGCAAAAAAATGCTGCACTGAAGAAGCCGTGTCAAGAAAATGGGATCTCCTTTGTGAAACTGGATAATTTTCATAATATCAGGTGGTCTGCATGGAGAAAGGGAACACTGTTAAAAATATCAAGACTACTACCGGCCATTAAAATGCAGCTGGCGACAAGTGATGACAGTGATTTGCAGCAAATCCGTAGAGAGCGTTTTAATTGCTTTTTGTCAAATATGCTTGATATTGGAAACATTTTGAAGACCACATCCATCAACTTTCAGAAGGAAAAGCTGACCATTGGAGAAAGTGAGGATGAACTCATGGTAGCCATTGGACAGTTCGCTTGATGGTGAAGGCCACTACAGGGCACACTGCTTCTAATCCGGATGCTGACAGAGACAAGACAAACATATTCAGCGGGTTAATTGAAGAGTTTGAAATCAGATATGAATCCTTAAAGTCATGTGATCATTTCTTAGTATTTGATCTTTTAACATGGCCTGAGGAAATTAAAGACTTCTATAGTTTTGGAAACACAACAGTTTTGCAGCATTCTGAAGAAATACGAGGCAGCATTGCAGCTTGATTAAGACACCACTGAGACAGAATGGATGCTCTTAAATCAGACATCCCAAGTTCCAAAAGCTCATTTCAGGGAGCTTTTGGAACCCCACCACGCCCCCACCCCCAGATAACGGACCCGCACCGTGCCACATACATACATACTTAAGACCAGCAACTTTTTGATAACTGTTTATTAACTAACAGTCATTTCTTATTCTTATTTCTTATAGTGTTGGTCTTTTATTTTAAAATTTCAAAACTTTCAATCTTGTAGCCTTGAACATCAGTTGTGCTTTCTGTTTTTCATGGAACTTCAGCATACAGTGCACCTTGCCACGCTGTCATCACTCCTCACCATGGCTGGTTCTAGACAGGGGCCAACGGGGGCCAGTGCCCCTGTAGATGATGTTTTGGCCCCTGTACTGAAGACATAATACTTACAAGATATTCTAATCTGATGATATGTGCTGTAACACACATGATTGCTGATAGGTAATTTGGAACTGCTTCATTCTTTTTCTTTATAAATTCTGTTTTACTAATTATTCAAACCAATAAGGTGATAGCTTCAGTGGGATTGAGATAGGATCCCAGTTTTTACCTGCTAATTTTTTTTTCACAACTCATAAAAAATTATCTAAGTTTTACAGATGAATTTAACAGTTTTTCTTGAATTCTAATCGAAATTTTATAGAATACGGTGGTTTTAACTTAAATTAAGTCAGAAATATGTAAAATTCCTAAATTATAAATGTATATTGACATCATAAGTAATGCAATTTTTATCCAACCTAACTGAAAAGAAATTTTACTTCATGCAGCTCTCTGACCACATTATATATATTAATATATTTGAATCCCTTGCCCTGGTTTTTTTATTTCTTGCTTTTCTGGGCCCCCATGAAAACACGCTGGCCCCCTCCTGGCCCCCTGGTACATTTGGTCTAGATCTGCCACTGTTCCTCACCTTCACTAGACGTGGATATACTTTAGTATATTCTGCTGTAAAATTAGTCCTATATTTACATTTATTACTCGAGGATTCAACCTCTGCCGTTTCCCAGGAAGCACAGCTTTGAGTGGTAACTAGGTGACTGCCAGAGAGCAAACCAGAGAAACTTATCGGACTGATCCAATCAGCTCTCTGATCAACCAGTTGCCTGGAACGCTGGTTGATCAGAGCATCGCTTTGGACAGATATGCTGCACAGGTTTCACAAGCAATCTCCTCTCAACACCCCGCTCTCTTGTTGTTCCTGCGCAATTGAGTAGTTCTAATCTGCACATGATGAATGAATTACTGTACTGCCTGCTCGCTCTAACTCGCATTAAAAAAACACCACTGCGCAGTCTAAAATCTGGGATATTTTATCCACCTCTCAGGCATCCGTGAACAACTATCAATATCATGGAGACTCCCTGAACTTCCCGGAGACTTGGGATGTCTGCTAAAGCAGGCAGGAAAACAAGTAACCTGGTTGCTTACTCCAACATTAACAAGGTGGCAAATCTATCTGTTACACTGCCTTTAAGCAATGTCCTTATGCACATTCACCTGTCAAAGCAGACAACAGAGACATTTGACCCAAAGCCAGCTATTGACCTGCATATGGAAACAGCTAATCAAAAGCTAAATGAAGAACAGTGAAGTGCATCTGCAGCATCTTCATCATTAACCAAGCAGGAGTCTGAAGCAGTGGAAAGTGGGGGAAAAACTGAGGAGAACAGTGAGGAAGACTGAGATTAATAAGACCACACTAGATACTAGACACTTTTTAATGTCTTCCAAGGCAGCATGCACACCTCTTCTTAACCTACCGGTAAGTAAAACAGCACAAGTAGGATCAACATATCAGGACCTTTCTTAGTGCTTCAAACCTTTGGTTCCTGTTCCATAAAAAGTGCATTGGAGTGGTTACAGAGTGAGGATTTGGTGTGGTTCACATACCAGCTGGTTAGAGTTTCCTCTGAACATTTTATTGCTGCTTGTCTTTGCAGCATGTCTTGCACTTGGTCAGCATAAATTGNATGCACATTCACCTGTCAAAGCAGACAACAGAGACATTTGACCCAAAGCCAGCTATTGACCTGCATATGGAAACAGCTAATCAAAAGCTAAATGAAGAACAGTGAAGTGCATCTGCAGCATCTTCATCATTAACCAAGCAGGAGTCTGAAGCAGTGGAAAGTGGGGGAAAAACTGAGGAGAACAGTGAGGAAGACTGAGATTAATAAGACCACACTAGATACTAGACACTTTTTAATGTCTTCCAAGGCAGCATGCACACCTCTTCTTAACCTACCGGTAAGTAAAACAGCACAAGTAGGATCAACATATCAGGACCTTTCTTAGTGCTTCAAACCTTTGGTTCCTGTTCCATAAAAAGTGCATTGGAGTGGTTACAGAGTGAGGATTTGGTGTGGTTCACATACCAGCTGGTTAGAGTTTCCTCTGAACATTTTATTGCTGCTTGTCTTTGCAGCATGTCTTGCACTTGGTCAGCATAAATTGTTTTACAGTCAGGTTATTTATTCAATTGTCTCTCTGTTCTCAGAAACAGTTGATTCCACATCCCTTCACTTATTGGGAAGAGAGGGAGGTTCTAAAGCCCCAAGATACTCTACATACCAATGTTGAACATCACTGTGGGTACAGTATCTCTTTCCACAAAAGTAAGACCTTGTTTTATTATTTCAAGATCTTTCTCCTCCATTAATTTCGGACAATTACCACAGCAACATCCACCACATCTTGGTTCACAAGCTTCTCTTATGTTCTCCAATTTCCACCAGTCAATGAACTCTTTATTACGAAATGGGTCTTACTGTCAGCCTTGAATTCTTTGAGACTGCAGACTCATATTTTACTGCAGCAGTGCACATAGATGGCACAAACAGTGCCTCTTACTGGTGTGCTCTCACATCAGCCTCATCAGCTCCTCCCACTGTTAGGACCAGTTCCCCAACAACTCTGACTCTCCGAGGGCGCAGGCTACCTTCTCTGTGGCTAATTTTAGCTGAATGGTATCCTGTCTTTTGAGATCGTCCAAGTCAACTTTCTGGGAAAAACGTTTTTAGTTGCTGTGGTTGGATAACTTTGTGCATTTTGCCAATCTCACTGAGCCCATAACAAATGAGTCAATGAGCTATTTCTGGTCCTCAATGTGTCTCTGATTTTTAACAAACTGTATATTTATTTGTCTTAACTTTGATTGTCATTCATGACACCTTGAATGACTGACGTTATATTCACACCTTTAACACCTTTCACTCCATTAAGTTGAAATCTTCTGGCAGCAGGTTAAAATGAAGTCTAAAAATGTTGCTCTAATATATAGAACCTGTGGATCATCTCATAGGTTCCTACTCATGTTGATTCAGTCTTTTATACAGTAAAGTATGTGTTTGTAGCCGAGCTTC
>NW_015150926.1:472966-484053 GCF_000732505.1 Cyprinodon variegatus | reverse complement strand
GTTAATATAACTAAATAAAAATAAAATGATCTGCATCTATTAAACAAGCCAAAAACAACTAATCTCATGTCCTTTTAACTGAGATGTAGAACCTATAACTATTCAATTCTTTGTGAAAAAAAGAGACAATAATTCTTTAACAAGATCTTCTACAAACAGACAATGTTTGTTTATTAAACCTAATGTGTCTAACGGACCAGGTGAATTCTACTTTTTTTTTTTTTATGCACAAAACTATGACAAAAATCGGACTGAATCAGGAAATAAACCAGGGTGATGGCTGTAAGGAGAGCGGAGACAGAGGCGGCTGAGTTGTGCTGCTGACCAGGTTAGCTCTGGGGCGAATGTTTATACAGTGAAACATAATACAGGAAACTCTCTTTGTTAAACGAAGAGTCAGAGTTTCTCTGTTTTCAGGTTTAGACTACTTAGAATTTTTGGTAAACCTGCTTTGTGAAACGGACCCCTGGTAGTTTGTGCTTCAAAGGTTTAGTAACACAGGATTTTTCATGTCTCCGGTATTAACCAAGTCTGTCAAATCAGCCAGAGCCTTTTCATTGGTTTGTAGGAAGTTTAATATTCCTTGGCTGGTTTCTTTTCAGGGCTGCAAGTTTCTCAAGCTCTTCAATAATCTCCAAAGCAATACTTGACTTGTCTCCATACCTGTTTCTATCAGTCTCAACATGTCTGTGACATACCATAGACAGTTGTCATTGGCATTGAATTGTCAAAGGCTCCTTCAGAAAAAAACAAACTGAGCAAAAGTCTGGATGGATGAATTCCGAAAGCGATCACATGAGGGGTTAGGATAGGATTTATGCATCTGGAGGTATAGAAGGTTATATAGAAAGGGAGCCAGATTGCCAATGATCATAAATGCACTTAAGGTTCGAGGGAACATGAATGGCTGGGGTGATGTCAATATCAACATGCATGTAGGCAATGAAAACTCAGGATGCCCAGCTCCTAACCAAGAGGACCAATGTACCAGCTGGTTCACTCTGAACACTGATGGATTAAAATGTTTATTCTCCTCTCCAAATTTCTGTGGTAGCTCAAGATAAGATTATGGGCTTTCTGTATGGAGGTGAATCTCCTGGAGTCAAAGCACCTGTAGTTGTTTGTGAGAGTGCACTTGTGCATGTAAAGTTCATCCAAAGAAAAAATGCTCAATAGTGGTTGTGAATATCCAAAGACGCCCCCCCTGCAGAGGACTGAGGTGAGCGCCGGGGGACCCAAAGGCCCAGGCGCCCAAAGGGACCCCAAGAGCAAAGACGCCCAGGAGGGGCCAGTCCAGGTAATCTAACCCCCACCAAGGCAGAAGGAGCCACCCCGAAGTGGATCCCGCCATGGGACCCGAGGCCCCAGGGGCGCCCCGCCTCCTGGCAGGAGCCCCTACCGGGCCCCGGGGACAGGCCCTGCAGCAGCCACCAGGAATAAGCCAGTAACGGCCCCGGCATCTACCCCCAAACACCGAGCACCACCAGTGAACCGGCGAGCCCAAGCGCCCGCCATGTTCTTGGGAGAGGGAGCAGATCAGCCCCGAATCTGACAAGTAAAAATAAAATTACACAGTCTTAATCATGCCTTCCCACCCTAGTGCCCCCACTCTCAACACACAGACTGAAAAAGAAGAAAAAAAAAACCGTGGACACATTCACACATAACACTGACCACCAATAATCCCAGGACTAAGGGTGACCGGTCCTGGGATTACCAGATCACCCAATAGGTGACTCTGGAATCTGGATGTGGAGAAGGGGAGTGATGTCACCGCCACACTAACCCATCTTGTTCCTGCTTCGAACCAGACAACCCCATTAAGAGCTCTCCGGGGATGGGGCCAACATGTCCCGCACAGGCAAAAACAGGAAAAACTCCCTTTTAACAGGAAGAAATCTCCAGAAGAACCAGGCTCAGTGTGAAAGTCCATTTGCCGAGGTCGACCTATTTAGATTCAACTAAATATGTCTTGTGCGTAAATTATAATTTTTTTTTTTTAGGGCATCAATCCTATACATATTGTTACCTGGGATACTTTTTGTTTGCTCTGTTATTATTTTTGTATCTCTCTATGTACAGGTGTAAGGCACAATTAGGATGTTTATTCTCTTCTTTTAATCCTTTAGTCTTGTTACCTTCTCTCACCTTCTCTGTGCCTCACCTCCCTGTCTTCCTTTTGTTTTTGTTTACATTTCTGTGTCCATTGCATTTTAATAATCCCTAAAATAATATGTAATTAACTAATTAATAATATCTGATCAATTCATTTTATTTTCATATATCAAGCCTAAATCTTCCACTAGTGAAAGTAAAACGGTTGGTCTTCTCATTGGCACTAAAATAATATATTCTGAGGGATAGACCGGCATTCAGGACATGCTAAGAAAGGAGAAAAAAAGCAAAAATATGGGACAATACTCATATATATATATATATATATATATATATATATATATATATATATATATATATATATATAAAAACAGAGGAGTTACTGAAGGATAAGAAAAGGTATCTGTGTCGAACATGGGGTGTTTGGTTTTTTTTAGCATTATTTCTGCAGCCATAGTTAAGCTGAGCAATTTTTAAAGTAGGGATGTCAAGTAATGCTAAACACTAGGTGGTATATTAGGATCAAGCTAAACTCTAAGGGATGAAATAACAGAAGGAGGTGCAATCAGAACAGACCCAGGGCCTGATAGATAGATCTATGTACTAATATTTGTCTAAATTATTATTGATGGTTTTCATCATATACGATACTATAATTCTCTGACCAATAGGTGATTTTTATTATTTTATAGATGGAAAACCATGAGGAAACATACAAATTGACCCTCTTTGTCTGAGTCCACCTGCGTTGAAGAGACTGAAGGTTGCCTCAGTAGCTCATAGAAAAGATTCAGGAAATCTTGAAGTTGAAACAAACGTCCCTAACTGCCTCACTACGCTGGCCCTGTTTCAGCTCCCAACAGAGCGAGCAAAAGTTTCTATCATCCTTGACCTAAATTAGAGACCTCATCCACTTCTCTTGACCTCCATTCCTCTCTGATTTCATCTCAGGCTCTACTGAGTTTAGTCTCCCTGGGTAGAAAACGGTTTGGGAAGAAAGAAAAAAAAAAGAATTCTTGACTAGAACACCACTAAGGGTAAAGAGGCAAATATGAGAAAATGAAGTCAGTCCTGAGTGGTGGAGCAGTGCAGTTTAATTTTCCTCTTCCCTCGAGCCCTAGTTCTATCCACTTAATAACACCACATTTTAGACCTATGAATCTACTTTGGTTTCTTCTTATAATGTCCCCTCAATTTTTTCCTTATGTTACCATGTTTTCTCCCTCTTTCTCATATGTTTCCCTTGTTCTCTGCGTTGTCTTTGTTACTTCCTCATGCCCTCGTGCAGGGGTCGATTTTGGAAATTTGGGGCCCTAGACAAAGGCAGGCAGGGGACCCTCTGAATTAAGAAGACGACACATAAAACAGATCAGTTATACAAATACAGAAATTCTAATAGAATATATACATTATTTGTTCTAGGTTTTGTCCCTCTCTTCTTGCATTTTCTTGTTGCATTCCTGAGACAAAAGTTAACATTATAATTGTTCTTATGGCATTTTAGCTAAAGGATTTTTATCAAAAAACAGGATTGGTTTGCACGATAAGGAATAGTTGTGTTAACCAAACATGTAAAAAGAGTTTTATGGGGCCCCCAGGAACTTGGGGCCCTAGGCAACTGCCTAGTATTGCCTAATAGTAAATCCCCCCCTGCCCTCATGCTACTGTAGAAACAGCATCTGTTGCCCTACGATTATGAAAGTAGACCTGGGACTGAAGATGACACAGGGAAAACTAAACCAAGCTTTTTTTTTTCCAATGTTATCCATCACAGCTTTAACATGGTTTTATCAGCTATTTTGAATTCCTATGTGACCTCTCAGAAATCTGCCTAATTTCACTCGGCTGAGGCGGCTGATTTCTACAACTCAGCATGTGCAGAAAAAAATAATCAGGGACAGAGAAAATCACAATTATATATTTCTACAGCACCTATTGCTAACAAGAGTAGTAAAAAAAAAAGTATTTTGTGTTTTACTGTTTTAAAAATCTAATGGTTGCTTTTACTCAATCGAGCAAGTCTACTGTGTCGAAAAAAGTGGAAAATAATCTGTGTATGGTTATTTTTTTGGATTTCTGTTTAAAAATGAAACAAGGCCAGTTGATAATAAATTTTTATGTTTGTTTTAAAATAAAATTACAAAAAGACCTTCTCTTCAAGAAAGTAAAGTGAGTCCCACTCTGAGAAGAGTCCACCTCTAAAAAGAATCATGCCCTGGGAAGAGTCCAGCTCTGAGAAGAATCCAGCTCTTAGAAGAGTCTCAAGCTTAGAAGGATCCAGCTCTAAGAAGAATCGCACCCTGGGAAGAGTCTCGCTCGGAGAAGGATCCAGCTCTGAGAAGAATCATGCTCTGAGAAGAGCCTAGCTATAAGAAGAAAACATGCTACGCCAAGCTGCTGCAAGGGTAATACTCCATGACGGTGGTCTTCATCTTTCAAAAGTTTCATCTGTTTGTAGAGGTGCTGTACAATCTGGAAATACAACCTTCTTATCCATGTAAACACCATGCTCTGCACTGTGTTCACGGCAGCTGTAGCCAGAATGACCTTTGGTACATTTCAACAATGCACGAGCAGGCGCATCATAGATAAAGGCATCAGGAAGTGCAACATTAAAATGTTTTCCTTTGTAATTCAAACCCTCTTGACTTTCTGACTTTAGGTCTTCAATGAAGTCTTTTAAGTATTTCATGACAGTCAGGCTTTGCCACACCTGCATATAAGCCAATGATAAACACAACAGACTTTGGAAATTCCTTATTTATGGCCAAAATAGGCCACAACTCGTTTTTTTTATAATTATTATTTTTAAAAAAAAATAAGATATCAATGTTCACCCAGAGATTCAATGAAAGATGGGAGTCATTTAACAGCTGTGAAGTTGGTATGTTAGCCAGTGCAAAATGATAGTAGATACAATTTCCCATTTCTTTCACTTCAAAGGTTTTGGGAGTAGACAAAAGAGTTCTAGAGTCCCTGGGTAAATCCAAACCATAGTGCACTAAAATATGTAGCAGCTCTGTCAAGGAACTGTCAGAGATATTTCAATTTGCTGCCCAATCAGAAAGCCCTAATTTTAGTTCTGGTGTGGAATCAGTTTCTTCAGAAGTGATTTTCAAATCTATTTCAATGCTACTGACAGTACATTTTCTTCCAGCAAATGATTGTTCTTCATTTTCATGATCAAATTGTAAATCATACTCTTTTTTTGTATTCCCTCTTATGAGACTCAAAGTTTCAGTCTTCACTGTGTATCTGGTAGTCCACTTCTGAAACATAATCCAAATCTGAAAATGTGCCAATTTTGACCTTTAAGTCTTAAAAAATGTTTAAATGCTCAGAAACTTTGGCTTTAATTTGTCTTCTTTTTGTCCGAGAACTGCAATAGTAATCCATTGTTGTAATTCTGTAAAGCACAAACAAAGCACACTTTCAGGTGGCTATTTACTAAGAATATGACAGAATATTTCTCTAAAGACAAATCTAATTTTGTCTTTGCCAAAAACTTTAACGCAGTGATTAATCATATAAATTTGACTATTAAGGTACTTTATGTGTTAGTTGAAATATAAAAGGTGATAAGAAAGGACAAATGGAGTTTTCAGGATGTAAAATTGGTATGGAATTAAAATTGATATTTCACAAGTGCAATAAAAAAAAACACCAATAAGACACCACCCCTCAATCATTAACACTAGAACTCCAAAGGACGTCATTTTGACGGTTTCGTAGATTTTAAAAGGAAATAACAATATTTAAAATTAATCTTATGTTGCTGATGTTAGTCCACTTTTTTTATTTCTATATTTCCTTAATTTCCACATAGTTTTTTTTTTTATCAAATAAAAACTTAATTTTACCTCAATCTTTCACAGCCATCATTTTAACAGCTCCATTAGTTGCACTGTAAATTCTTCCAGCGGTTAATTGATGTTCGGTACCGTTACCTAGCAACCAAACCTAGAACTCTTTGGCTAATACAGAAAAATGGCTTTCAGAAGAAATCTAACAGCGAAACAGGCTTTAGAAATCCTTCGAAATATTGATAATAGTGATTCGGGCGGATGGGGAGAGACTGGTGAGGAGGACTGGGTGGGAAGCGGCTCAGAGAGCGAGTCCGAGGATGACCAACGCAGACGTATCAGTGACCCATCAGACAATAGTAAAACTTTAGTTCAAGCACTGCCCACACATCAGCCAGTCCACGTCCACCCGAAAGCCAAACCAGAGCCCATAGTCCACTATAATCACACAGAGTTCGGGGTGGATGTGTCTGATCAGATGATTAGAAAGGATTCTGTAAAAGCTGTGACGCGAAGGTGGCCTGTGGCTGATATTTTACGAGCTCCTGGAAATATCAGCTATAAAGGCATTGGTTTTGTTCAGGAGCTGTTTGAAGATCAGTTTTTCATGAAGAGATTTTATCCTTGAACTGGTAAAACGGTTGCGAGCAGACCGCAGGTTTCCAGCCTCTCCCTCGCAGCTTTGTCGAGCTTCAACAAGAAAACGCTCATATTACGTTTGTCATAAATGTGAAAAGGTAGTCTGCGGGAGATGTTTGGAGGGAATCAATTTCTTTAAATAATATTGTAATTTCAAATTTTGAACCTGTGTAGTAAAATAGCCTCTCTATGGATTTATCTTTGATATAAATTTAGAACACAAGTATACGGAAGAGGATTAGGGCCACTGAAAAAAAAAAAAAAAGTTAACTGATATTTAGTGTGGGAAAAAAGTCAGAATTTGGACTTTTTTCTGACCTTCAGAAAACTGAAGACTACTCCATAGGTCGGTGTTTCCAATCCTTTTTTGAATTTTATTTATTATTTTATTTTTTATACTCTAATAATCCCAGAGGGAAATTACTTCTCTGCATTTAACCCATCCCCTTGGGAGGCAGTGAGCTCCAGGGATTAAGGACTTACTCAGGGACCCAGAATGGCAGTCTGTGGGAGTGGGGGATCAAACTCACAATCTCAGGATTCAAAGCTCTATGCCCTAACCACTAGGCCGCCATTCCGAATAATAAAAAGCATTGATGATTTTCCAAAAGTGGAACAAACAATAACTGAAATAGAGACTAGTTTATTTAATCTTTTAATTTGAGCATTTCATTTTTAGAATTTTAGGTTTTTAATCTCCAATAAAAGAAATAACATACATATGGTGCCTGTAATTCATTAAGGAAAAATAACAAATTATAATCTTATTAGGATCCCTCCCTTATAATCACATTTAAACTTGATGAATTGGGAACAAAATACAGAAGACAAATTATTGTCAGAGTAACTCAGTTTTATTTTGTTTTCGTCAAGACACATGAGCTGCTTTGATAAGCCCCAATAGCTCAGAGTGAAAACCAGCTGATCCCAGGCTGTTCTCTACACCCATTCTGTTCCTCTGCTTGGTTTGGATCAAAGCTGAACACAAACATATATGAAAAAACCTACTTCTTAAATGCTTGTTTTAATTTTTCAACTGGGTTCTCTTCTCACAAACCAAAACTGATCCCAACCCTATTGTATTTTATGACCTAAGAAATAAAATATTTTCATGTACCCCTTGCAATGCACTCGTGGATTAATAGGGGCACACTTGCCTCTGACACACTGCTGTAGACTGTCGGTTTGAAACAAACTGACAGAGCAAAACACTTTAAAATGTCACTTGCCCAATAAAAAAATAAAACATTTAAAAATATGAACTACTATGCCATCATCCTATTCACAAAAATAGACTCATGTGAGACTCATGGATATTGGTGGCGCTCTCACTCTGTTTTCCCAATTTATTACGCTAAAAAACAATGGACATTAAAACTCAACACCATTTCACTTATTTATATATGAATATGCCATGGTGATAAAACTCCAGTCCGTGTTTTCAACACAACCGTAGTGATAAAACATAAAATCATGCCAGGTTCATATCCTACCGTGGCTGAGAAGTGCAAAACACATTTACAATTCAAAAACACATTAACAAATAAAAAACAAAATAACATTTGAAGAAACAAAATTATATTTTATGAAACAAATGTATTTTTGAAAAAAAAGTTGAAAATTCAGCGGCGATTTTAGATGGAAAGAATTGCATTGAAGCTGTTNAAAAAAAAAAAAAAAAAAAAAAAACTTTTATGCTAAATATACTGATACCACATGGGCTAAGGGCTGTCAACTGTCACCCATTGGGTGTGAGACTCACGCATATTAGTGTCTTCACATGCTCACACTCCAAATCCAAATCCATGTCCGCGTTTTAAACACAACCGTCGTGCTAAAACACAAAGGCATGCCAGGTTCATATCCAGTCCGTATTTTCTCACTGTGCTGGGAGCAGCGGAGCTGAGAAACTTGTGCCACATATTGATAAATTACTGAGCAGTTATTACGAGGTTTGTCATTTTAATTTTATCTTATCTGGACTAGGATAATTCACTTTGTAAATTAATATAGATTTTAAGCAGTCTAGCACTTGGGTAAATATGAATAAAATATACAGCATCTAGCTTAAATTATCACTGTGGAGACTGAGTGTAGGATCAAATCAAAAGGTTTGTTTTCTCTATACCTAGTGCTTTTTTTTTACTAAGCTTTACTCCTTGTTGCTCTAATTCATTCACCTGACTTAGTCCCAGTTTTGCTCACAAGTTAAATAATTATTGCTCAGTTTATTTTAATAATCTCCCGTTGGATTTTATGACTAGTTAAACCAACACTAAACTAAATCGTTAAAGCTTATAGGTTTTCTTTACAAACCAACAGGAGATCCACAAAAAGAGAAAGAACCATGACATTTTATTTTTCAAAAGATTAGCCACCCAAGAAAAGACCAACGACATTCAGAGAGGATGTGCAGAACAACGCAGTTATCCAGGATTGATATAAGATGAACCAGAGGATGTTTCATTATTACTTATCTTTTTTCATTTATTCTTATTTTGGTCCATTGAATATGTTTAAAAACTCAATTTCCTTCACATCTACCAAAATCAAACATCCAAAGAGGTGCTGACTTGTGTCATGGAGAGTTTTCACAACTTTCTAATCAGGGAGCTTGTTACACGCAAAGCCAGGGAATTACAAGGTAAGTTGTAGTATAAAGATACACCGTTTCACATTTTTGAAGATTACTGCCCTGAGATCCTACAGCAGCGCTCAGCATACCGCGGGATCATGAAAGAACTGTATGATCGAGGACTCAAGCCTGTTCTGCGTTACCCAGCCAAACTATTCATCATGACTGAGAATGGGAGAAGGTTCCTGGCTTCATCTGAGGACTCCAAGCGCTATATTGGCCCAACTCTACCCCGCCATTGGAATAATAGATAGCTGGATCCAAGTGAAGCTCTGCAGTCAAATTGGTTGAATTTTTAGTTGTCTGGTTTGACCTGGTTGTGTTCTGACAAGTGACTATTCTATATTTGGAAGGAGGAAAATGTTAGTCTAAAATGAGGGAAGTCCTGCAGAGGACAGAAGATACCCTGCTGTGCGATGGACATGTAAATATTCGTTTTTTCTTTATAGGGGGGCTGAGTCCAGATATAGGTGCTTTTAGCCAGGGTATAGATGTGTGTGTGTGTGTGTTTTTTTTTTTTTTCTCTCACAGCTCTTGGCCAACAAAATGCCAAGTACCAGTCTCCTTTCAGCCAAATTCAGATCACCATACTGCTGTGTGTACACCTCTTGTGGAATAATAAGGTATGACTGACACAGGTAATAATTTGAGGTGAGCGGACCGGAAAATACCACAAACATTGCTAAAGTTATGGCTGATTTGCAGCAACTCAAAGGTGACATCTTCTTACAAGAAACACACCTTCTTAATAGAGAAATAATACGACTTAAAAGAAATTGGATTAGCCATGTATTTAATTCTAGACTCAACGCCAAGGCTCGAGGAAGAGCCATACTTATTGGTAATAATATTGTGTTTGAACAACACAAAATAATAGCAGACACAGAGGGCTATTTCATAAATGTGTTCGGGAAGTTGCAAAACTATCTAATCATACGAGCTTGCGTCTATGGTCCGAATTGGTATGACAACACATTTGTTTTTATACTCTTTTCATCTATGCCTGACATTGAAAAGTATTATTTAATTTTAGAAGGAGACTTTAATATGGTCCAGGATAACATTTTTGACAGATCCTGAAAGAAACCAATCTCATTATCTAAGGCTGCTAAAAGTCTTAATTTTTTAAAAAATTGAGTTGGTATTGGTGGATCAGTGGAGACATGGGAACCCAGCAATTCTGCAGTTTTCTTTCTTTTCCCATGTCCAACGTACCTATACAAGCATTGATTTCTTCCTTATGGATATCAGACTGCTTTCTAAAGTAAAGGCTGTGATTATCATACTATAGCTATATCTGACCACTCACCAGTCTCCTTAGATTTAGAATTACTCTTTCAATCTTGTTGCCTTCAATTTTGGACATTTAATTCTATGCTGCTTACAGGGGAGGACTACAAACAGTTTTTAAGAAACCAGCTTTCACTTTACTTTGATCTTAATGATTCAACTGGCATATCGAGAGACACCCTCTGGGAAGCCTCCAAAGCATATATACGAGGTCAGCTCATTAGCTTTACTTCTAATTTCACAAGAAAGAGGTTACGTCACATCAATGACATGCTGAATCAGATTAAAGAGGTGGATTCTAGATATGCAGCAACCCTTTACCATTACCTTTACAATGAATGTGTAAAACTTCAAACCAATTTTATTCTGACTACATCTACAAATGCACTGCTTCAACTAACCAAGAAAAGGCAGCGCTTTTTTGAATCTGGCGACAAAGTGGGGAAACTTTTAGCTTTCCAAGCATGAGCTCAGGCAACATCCAAATTAATCCCATTCGTCTGATCAGCCACATGGGAGATTCTTTCTGATCCACAGAAGATAAATGTGTTGGGATCCTCAGGCTTGCCCACCAGAGGGCGCAGAGGACCCCCTTCTGCTCTTTG
>NW_015150926.1:468524-470244 GCF_000732505.1 Cyprinodon variegatus | reverse complement strand
ACCCGACCCCAGATAAGCGGAGGAAGATGGATGAATGTATGGATAGATGGATCCAGACTGGACTGGACTGGACTGGACTGTTCTAGTGTAAAATAATAAAAAGAAAAAATGTTAGGGGTTCAAAATGTAGCTAGAGCAATACTGAACTCATTACAAAAATAAAGCATCGAAGCACTTTTTTTATTGTATTCTTTTTTAAAGCCTAGTGTTATGCCGGTGTTAGTAAATGAGCCAGATGCAGAGATCATATATTGAACGTGTTTTAGGTTAAAATACAATACACCTTGGTGACCTCCAAGGAGAGCTTTTCCTTTTGTAGAACGAAAATAGTATGTAATTGCTTCTATAAGTTACCTTATATCAACTCCAATACAGGCCAGATGTCTAAAAATTGCCTTTGCAAAGGCCATCAATCTTATATGTTGTACAGTGCTGTTTTTGACAACTATCTTAGATTTTGTTGAAGGACGAAAACTATTAATAATTTTAGCTGCATTTTAGTCATCATGATATGTGATAGTTTTAGTCAATTTTAGTCACCTAAAACTCAAAAGGTTTTACTCTAGTTTTATTCAGTTTTATGTTGCAAGTCAAAAGACAGCTAACCTTTACAACCTCCAATAACAACCAGTGTCTTTACCAGATGGACAGCACTTGCCGAGATACTACAATTGCTGGAGATGCAGTTCATTATTGCTGTTGGGCAGAAATTTTTGATTTATAGAATTCAAATCAACTTTTTTTTATTAATGCCCTACTTTATACAAAATTGTCTCACAAAAGCTGTGAAAGTAGTAGAACTGGTTCAACACATTATATTGATTAATATAGCAGACAGACAAGCTAAGAAAATATACAATAAAGGAATGGTTTTAGACATGTAACGTTTCAACCCCAAAGCAAACACTTCCTGATCTACTATGAATTATGCGTTGCACACAGATCAATAAAACCTTCATTGATCCAAAAAAGCAAAGAACAGAAACATTCTTCTTTCTACTTTGGCAATTTTGGCTTTATTTCTCCAATTTGCCCTCAGTTACTGCTGCTCAGGGATCGAAGTAGATTTAAATTCACAAGGTTCTGATATAAAAACAAATAAAGAGAGAACCTACATAATTGCCTTGTCAATCTGGACCTAAATTGAATGAATATGCTAACTAAAATGTTGAATTATTTAAAGGAAACAGAAAAACTGCTTAATGATGATACAAGGAAACATTTATATCATAATTGATAGATAGAAACGAGAACTATGAGAAAAAAATATCAAAGACCTATGAACCTTTTCATCTTGCTCTTATCCAAAAATAAACAGTATGCAAAGAAACGTTAGCCTTTGATATAATTCAGGGATTCCTTTTGGTAGAAATTAAAGAATGTTTAGCATCATCTCTTTTGAGTTTTTATAATCTTCCTCTTGCAGCTTTTCACATATACCGTATTTTCACGACCATAAGGCGCACCGTACTAAAAGGCGCAGTCTCAGTTACGTGTGCCATTACTGTATTTAACACACACATAAGGCGCACCGGATTATAGGGCGCGGGTTTTAAATACCGGTCCTCTACTACGTTTAAATACCTCTACTTCGTATTTAAAAATAGAGCGGGAGCAAAACTGAGTATGATTGTGCTTTATTCCTGTATTTATTACAAAGTATTAATTAAACCTGGGAGCTGGCCGTGAGACAGACACATCGCTGATGACACAGAGCGCT
>NW_015150926.1:459019-467861 GCF_000732505.1 Cyprinodon variegatus | reverse complement strand
GATGGTGATGCGGGGAAAAAAACACCTGGTCTCCTTACATACACCTCTCTCAGCCACTCTTTCATCATCTCCTCAATGAGGAGATGAGGAGTTCTGCATAAAGCACATACCTGTTCTTTTATACACAATCCACGCCCACACTTCCCCCTTTAACGTTCTCATGGTGGTCTCAACAACGTCCACAGTAACAACACACATAGGGCGCACCGCACATTTGAGGGGAAAAAAAGGACGTTTATATGCGCCTTATAGTCACGAAAATACGTTAGTTGAAAAATTTAAAGTGACAGGGTAACCACATTGTCTATTAAGATGTTCCATTTTTGTCCCATTATCCCACAAAGAAATTTACAAGGGCCTACATTTCCATGTCCATGTCAAACCCATGTACGGTCAGCCCATGCTTATGTCATGTGGGTTCAATGTAGTCAGTCCATATGGGTTTCCCATGTTGGGCTAATGACATTGAAACCATGTGGGTTCCACATGGTGTTGCCCATTTCTTTCCCATTCACAGTTAGCCCACATGAAAAAGGACTAGGCCCAACTTAGCCCACATTATTACTGAATGGAGCCCATACATTTAGCCTAAACTGGCCAGCCCATATTGTTTCCATTTTAGGTTAACCATATGGGTCCCATGCAGTTAGCCCATATAAGGCCAAAGCCCATTCATTACCCGTGTACCCACAACAAACCCATGTGGGGCCCACCCATGCATGCTGGCTGGGTAGTGTCAAGTGTTTCCAGTGTTGGGACTAAAATTTTTGGCCATTTATCAATTATATCAAAATTTTGAAACAAAAAACTAATCAGGAATTTCAAAATTTACAGCAATTACTCCAAATAGATTTACATTCTGTGTGCCATTTTGTGAGGTTTCCTTCGGTGAATAGAAACATGTGACTATATGATGTCGGAAGCCACTAGTTCACATTTTACTGGACTGAGAAAACAGAATATATAAACCACATTAACCTTAAAGTTAATATGGTTTATAGGCTAAATACAGTACTAAGACATTTTCATTATTGCACTTTTCTTGTCCCCAATAGGGTTTTTTGTATAGAAACGGATCACACACACACACACACACACAAAAAAAGAAACAATTGCTTGGTCTGTATCTCTTGCATCTGCCATTTTACGCAAAAAAAATTACCCTTTATACCCTTTGTACATTTAGGGACAGTTGAGCTAAGGACAGACTGAATGTTTCATTATCTATGAAGCTCATGGAGGAAATTATGTAAGGCCATACAAGTTATGAAGCTGTGATAGGGGGTTCATGCATTGTTTGTCAGAGTGTCTAGTACTAATGCCTGTAAATGCCCCATATTTGCAGACTTATTTCTTTAATAAGTGTGTAGAGGCAAGGATGCATTTTTTGTCTTGTCACTAGGGGTAGGACGCATGTGTTAGAGGTATATATTAATGTGTGTGGGTGGAGCTGTAACTGGGTGTTGGCATATTCCTGGAGCTGAATGATTGTCTAATGAATATAACCTGGATCTGTTCATGGTTCTGTTTATTTGTGTGATACAGAGGCTGACCACGAAATCCCCCATCCTCCCCAATCGCTGCGCTACGCTCCAGACCCCCTGCGCAACGTAAAGCCTACAGCCTTGCTGGTTCCTCCCGACTTATGTATACATTTTTTTTTGTGTGTGTGGTTTTTTTGTAGCTGTGATGACTAGGATCATACAAAATTGTTTTTTATGAACTATGTTTGTTTTCTACTTCCAAACTCAGCATCTCTTCATCCATGCCTGCAATAAAAAGATTGTTTTGAAGTTGTGAAAGTTTTGACTGGATTTGATTAAACTTTTAAGCCTCTCAGTATAAATACTTTGAACGAACTGAGACATCTGCTTCCTGGTATGTTGAAGTACCAATAATTTGCATCCAATCATTTAATTAAATGCTCTTAGTTTTGGGGAATATATAAAAAGTATGCTGTGATTTGATTGGATTCTAGGGTATAGCTACTGTAGTTTTCCTCCTGATTTTATGAAGCCTACCTTTTCTTCAGACAGCAGATATGAAAGGCTAGTCATTTAAACTTTAAGCAAAGCGCTAAATCCAAGTTTTTGTCTAAATCATGTATGAGCTCCATGACTTAAAAAGAAACTACCAAAAGATCCAAGCCTCGGCAAATTCAAGGTACAGCATCAAAGATCTGCTTCCAGTTCAGCAGCGGTTCCCTGTTAAATGTTTAAGGCCCCTGCTTTTTAGCTGAGGATTTAACAGTTTCTGACCCTCCTGTAACTCACATTAAATAACAAGGGCATGCTGAAATTGCTAAATAAATTCATCAAAAGGAAATTTGAACATGAAATTAAACTTTAAAGCCATGTTTTTGTTTTTTTTCTCCAAAGCAACAAAGAAAATACAAGAATGGTTTTTAGTCTCTTATCTAACTCAATAAATAGATATCTCTCTTGGCTGAGAAACTAAGGCCCATTAAAACTACACATGCAAAGTTACTTTAGGTTCTCGCTATGTTGTAAAAGTCCTGAAACAGTTTGTGAAACGGAAAGTGTTTATAATGTCATCCAACATTCCTGCCGCTAACCTGGCTCTCCCTTCCCAGTCGTTTCTCTTCCTGTTGCAGATGACGAGCTGTTATCTAGAGGATTCATTTTGAATACATTTTTTAAACATTCCCATTTGTGTCTAGCTGAATTCTCTGATCCTCAGACTGTCATTATAGAAAATCTGGCCAAATATGAAACTGTTAACAGTGTAACTGTGGGGTTCTAATGTGTATAACGCCATAGCCAGATTAGACTCAAGATCATGTCCTTGTTACAAAATATGTTTGCTGCCTGTCTGTTTAAGACCCTGAACAATGTTGCTCCTTTTTGAGCTTGTGCAAGATGCATTTTAAACAACCTTTGTCCTTCTTGGCTAAAATAGCTTCATTATTTCAATTATTTGTTGCAAAGCAAACGGCGCACAGCTGACATGCAAAACAACGCTCCCTCATATTTATTTAACTCAGCCTTTTCCAAGGAACTTATCAGTGTTTGATCCTATTTTACCCTACAAATAATCTGCAAGGGTTCAATGTCTCTGAAGCGATGCAATAAATTTGTCATGGTGTACATAATCAATTTTTACTTGTTGACAGCCAATTGCAGCTCAAACCAGGAAACTGTAATGGATGTGTTCATGAAAGGGTTAAACAAAGGATGGTGTCTTACTCAAGACTACAAAAAGAGCTTGAAGATTTGGCCGCTTGGAAAGATCTTTGAATAATCGAGCACAGAAGAAACATTTTTTTATAAAGATTCATCTTTAAAGTTCTATAACAGTTGAGAGAGCCAGTAACTTTCTGCCTCCAGATCAGAGTCAATTGCCTGATCATAAACCAATATCTTGTTAGAGGAAAGATCAAGAAAAAGAAAACACACCTGTGTTTCTTCTGTGGTAGAGATTTCTCTTAGCCAAATCACTGTTGCCTCCTCTCTTTTCTTTCTACCTGCATCCATTTCTGTTTACACTATTTCTCACCAAACTATAGTCTGGAGCAGATCCTGAATTTTTGGATAAGACATTTGCCAAACATGCTGAGATCAAACTGTTTCTTGCCCCCTCCACTCACAATGTTCTAGCAATGGATGGACGCCTCAGTTAGTCACATAAGATCACTGAAGATGTGTCTATACATAAATGCTGAAACATGCCCAGCCGACTCCTCCCGGCCTCCTCCAGCATTCACACCTTCTCCAGCCTTGTCTGTCGCTGCTAAACCTGCCGATGGCACCTCTGCTGCTTCAACTACATCAGCCTCTTTAACCCAGGGGGCTACCACCCTCACAGCATCGTCATCATCGTCCTCTTCCTCCCCTGAGTGAAGAGAAAGGAGTGCTTCAGGAGCTGGAGGCAATAGTAGTAGCTCATCATCAACTGCTGCTTACCTTATCAAGGCTGCACTTTAAAAAATTTTATTGTCTAGAGAGCTGTTCTAAACGAAATTTCTTTTTCTCTACACTTGTGTATACAAAATGACAAAATAAATCTGTCTAAGTACCTATACCCTGCACAGATGTTCATGGACTTTTCCATATAATCATAAAGAACCGGTATCCACTCCTTATTAACATGACTGTTGATTAGATCCAAGGATTTTAAGTTTTTATCAAGCTTGATGTCCACATCAGCTATGATTTGATCTACATTGGGGGGGATGAGAGGAAAACTGCGTTAAACGCTTTTACTGAGCATTATGAATATTTGGTCATGGCTTTCGGTCTGACCTATTGTGCCCTACGAGTCAAGGTGGAATGTTTATCTATGTTTATCTGGATGACATTCTCATCAATTACAAAGATCTTGAAACTCATGAAAGTCATGTCAGATGAGTATTACTCCATCTCTTTCAAAACTAGGTTTTAGGTTTGCTGCTCATGTAGCTGTATCGACTTCATATGCACTTATATATATATATATATATATATATATATATATATATATATATATATATATATATATATATTACCTATTTTAGAAAATTTACGTAACCTGGAGGACCTGATTTTTAACCTTATAGAGTCAGTTTAGTATAACAATTACTACCAACCTCTGGTGGAAACTAGCTCTTAAGTGGTCTCCTCCAAAGCTCTTCCCCAAGTATCGGCTGATTAGCCGATACTTGGGGAACCTCAACCTCAACTTAGCCACAAAAACACAGTAGGCTGGCAGACATAACTCAGGATCATCCACCACAAGAACCCATAAGCCCAGATCCTTTACCAAACTCTCAATCTGCAAGAACTCTCTCTCAAAAAAAACATCAACGTCTCAGAACGAAGGCGTCCAAAGTTGTTCCCGCTCCTCTATCCAGCTTCTGTCTATTCATCTTTAGCCAATAAGAGAGTAAACCTTTTGACTTTTACTGGTTTCCTGACTGGTGATTGTTTGCTGCTTACCCTGGCAAATATTACTCGAATAACCTGGTGAAACAACTTTGCAGCACTACAAATCACCCTCTCTAAACAGGAAATTATTCTAGGAATACCTGATTCCACTATGCAAAGCTAATTAAACAGCAGACTTCTTTATATTAATAACTAAATTGGCCAACTCTGCAACTACAGGAAACAACCAGGAAGCTACATGACTAACCAGACTCCGTCCATTCCAGATTCTGTGCCTCTCTGCTTTCACACAACAGTAGTTCCGTGAGGTTTCTTCATTAACCCCTGATACTTACTAAGACGATTTTGGTAAGTGTATACATTTCTGCCTCTAGTGCAACCTTGTTTTTCATGGATCACCTCAGTCATTCAATGATGAAAGCCATAAGATATCTTATATTGTGGGACTATTAAGACATCAGGCTTTAAGATGGGTTGGAGCAGTCATTATTTAATTCCCTTGATCTCAGTTCCCTTACTCTGAATTTATTTAAACTCTTCCAACAAATTTTTAACCCTAAAGTCAATCTACAAAAGCCGAAAATAGACTCTGGTCCCTCAAACAGGAAAGTGGGTCTGCGGCTGAATTTCAACATTGATTTTCTTGCTCTTTGCAGCAGAATCAGGCTGTAATGAAAAAAGAGCCTTCCTAAACTTATTATTAAAACAGGACAAGTTAGCCATAAGAGACCACCTTAAGGCCTTGGATGAGCTCATCTCACAGTTATATAAAACAAACAGTTCTTTTTTAGTTAAACCATCAGATGACTAAAAGATTCTACTTTTATTCTCTAAAAGATTCTGCTCATATTTCTGAATCAGTTGAAGCCCTGCAAAGGGCCATAGCAAGATCAACTACACAGGACAGAAACCATTGCCTTAACATGGGTTATTGCTACTACTATGGTTCTCCTACAGTAAGTATTTTCTTTTCAGCTGCCATGTTTGCCCAAAACAGCTACCTTGACAGTAAGCCTGGGGATCCTGGTGGGTATAACTACTTTTGCTAAGTCCCCCAGAATCACCACTCCATCCGCTCTTGATATGGATGGTCGTACATTCCCTGTCAGGTCCCTCATTGACTGTGGGTTCAAGCAAAATGTAATTCATGTGAGCTGGTTAAAATGTTGAACATTCATACTTAGTCCCTGCTTGTTCATCCAAGCAGGTGCACTTGAGGGAAACAACATTACCCTTCCGACCAAACCTGATTATTTCATTATATGAAAATTATAATAGGCATATCCAGTTTAATAATTTTTCTAAACTTATGTGATAAGAAAATTGCATAAGATGGGAGATGCACATTTCATCTCCATTCCAGGTATTTGTTTTGTTGAACCTGAATAGTCCAATCTGCACAATTTATTTCACAATGCAAATTGAACTACTCAGCTTCAAATGCTGTGAAGAACTAATATTGTGATGGAGACGATTTGTTGACTCTACATCTCCCATCTCTGGCCCCTAGTTGGCCCTTGCTCCCCTGGTTTATAAAGCTAAATCCTTACTTGAATCTTTAATAAGCCATGATGACTTAACTCCTGGGGTTTCGATTATCACAACCTACAGTCAGCCGTTTCTGTCCATCTCAACCAACACACTGAAAACCTCAATCTTTGAGATCATCCTAATGTTGTGGAGCTTAACCATTTTCTTTCTCCCTTTCTGTTCCTCCCCATCATCTGCACGACTGTGCCATTGACCTCCTTCTTGGTGCCTCATTACCATCCAGAAGGTTGTTTAGTGTCTCTGATAAATAATGTAAGGCTATGGAAAGGTACATAAATGATTCTGTTAACACAGGAATTACAGTAAGCATTGATACTCCTAGCAGAAAGAGAGCGGTCACTCAAGCGGTTGGAATTTGAAGGAAAATTTTCTGAAACTTGACTAAAACTTGAATGGTAACTGGATGTGATTTTGCTGGCTTTTGGCATGAAAGGGAACTTTAAAATCATTTCTACAGTATGCATTTTAGCTGAGTCTGATCATACAAAATGGTTACACAACTTGCCTTGACTTGGTAGTAAAGCCCTGAATTTCAAGAATTCAGAACCTGGACTGATCCAACAAAATTTAGTCTTAGACTTAAACTTAGACTTAGACAGTGCTTTATTGATCCCTTGGGAAGACTCCCTCCGGAAATTAAGGGTACCTGCAGCTTACAGGGCAAAAAAGTATTAAGTTAAATTAAGTTAAAATTAAGCAAAATACAAATAAATATGGAGTTCACATTTAACAGAAAAAGTTAAAAATACAAGTGTTGCTACTCCTTCCCTCTTCCCCCTGTCCTGTGTCGCCTCCTCGCCCCCAGTGAGGCGTTGTACAGTCTGATCGCATGGGGGACAAAAGAGTTCTTAAGTCTATTGGTCCGGCACTTGGGAAGCAGCGGTCTGTCACTGAACAGGCTCCTCTGGCTGCTGATGACGGTGTGCAGAGGGTGGCTGCTGTCGTCCATGATGTCCATCAGTTTATTCAGTGTCCTCTCCTCTGCTACCGTCACCACCGTCTAGCTTCATGTCGACCACGGGGCCGGCCCGCCTGATCAGTTTTTCTAGTCTGGACGTGTCCTTCTTGGATGTGCTGCCTCACCAGCTGCTGGTGTGTTTTGACCAGTCCAGTTTGCTGTCCAACCCCACCCCAAGGTACTTGTAGGAGTCCACGGCCTCCACCTCAGTTCCCTCTAGTACGACTGGTCTTGGCTTTTGTCTGGACCTCCTAAAGTCTATAACCATCTCCTTTGTCTCAGATGTGTTGAGCTCCAGGTGGTTTGTGTGGCACCAAAGGGCAAAGTCCCCCCACCAGAGGACGATACTCCTCCTCTTTGTCATCCCTGATGCATCTGACTATGGCTGTGTCATCAGCATACTTTTGTATGTGACACAGCTCTGAGTTGTAGTGGAAGTCAGAGGAGTACAGGGTGAAGAGAAGAGGGGCCAGCAGAAAAAAGGGCAGGCAGAAATAAATAGTGGCGAAGAAATAACTAAGGTAAAAAAATACAAAGGAAGAATAAAAACAGACAGAAATATTATAACATGCACATAAATAGATACTTAAAAATAGAAGTAATTAAAAAATAAAGTTGAAGATTATGAAGGACAAAAAAATAAATAAGGTAAATATTACAAAGGCAAATAAATAAAGAAGCTAATTAAAAGAGTTATATGCATTTATGTTTTACTGTATAATTTAATTTCTACTTACATTTATTTGTTTATTGTATTTTTGGTGGCAATTAATTGTATGCTTATTTATTTATTGAGCATTTATTTATTTCTGTATTTATTTTCAAATATGGCAGAGTTGGTCCTCCATACAGCAGGAGTCGAATCCTAGATAACAGTAATATGTCTTACTGGCTACGTCTTCTGTCTTTTGTCAGTGGGTCCTCAATTTTTTGTAGTGAGGTTGCAGCATGAGTCTCTCACACAACTTGGAAGCTTATGCAGCTGCCTTACTAGGTGTTATTTGTGCCCTCACCTTGTCTGCCAGGCAAAGCACATCAGGTGTGCATACATCAATAGCCTCATCCTGGGCTGCCAGGAATTAGCAGGGCTTTGGAAAAGCAGAGGAGGTAGTGACAAACCAATAGTAAGAAAAGTAAAAGCAGTCATCAATTTCAGAGAGGAAAAAGGAGAAATTGTTACGCCGCTTCCATTTAAACCATAATAAATATCCATTATATGGCACATTTCTTAATCTGTGTTTGAATTCTAAAACCAGTTTATTTCTCCTTATTGAACATATTTATGTGTTTACATTTGATTTGTTCGTGTCTCAACCAGTTACAGCTCTTAGAAGACAATATTGCTCCTACCTACTTGATCAACCATAGTTTTCAAAGATACAGTAGTAGCCATTCAAAATGTCCCCACTTTCCATGGCTGGTCCTTAGCTGGTCCTCTACAATTCCTTTT
>NW_015150926.1:456777-458179 GCF_000732505.1 Cyprinodon variegatus | reverse complement strand
ATATATATATATATATATATATATATATATATATATATATATATATAGCTTCTGTCACAGCTGTGAAGTTCAAGAATGCGATCATCGCTTAAGCAACAGGACAAAAATTATAGACCTGATTTATGAGTGCAGCCAATGGCGAAAGTGTTAAAAACAGTGTAGCAGTAGATGAGAAGATGAAGGAAACTGTTTTTGCTAATGATCAATGTCTCTGAGAGAAAGAGCAGTTACACACAAAGGTTTTTGGGTGATACAGGCAGATATCTTTAAAACATGCAAAAGAGACACCGTAAAGTGAAGTTCCTCGTATGCAGTGATAACAAATAATCAACTAGCTCTGGTCCTGGGATGTTCCTTTAAGTTAATCAGGTGAACAACTTGAAAGAAGAAGAAGGTAAATAAGAAGGGTAAGAAGTTAACTCAGAATGAGCAGCAGGGGTGTTACAAGGTTTTAAAGGCCTTAAGCACAAATTGTTTTTGGGAACCTCTTCCTTTAAAACATGACTATTACTAAAACATTTCAACAGACCAAAAACCAAACACATATAAAAGAGGATTTATTGACCTTAACGCTGTAGCTGGTTACAGTCTTTCTGTCTCAAGTTTAGCACATCAACCCTGTTTCACAAAAGCCAAAAAACACCTTTTTTGTGAATATAAAGGAGCATGCTGGTTAAGATTCTCAGTCAGTATAGGGGAGTAGTTTTTTTATTTTTATTTTTAGAATTTTGCTGTTTCCATTAACATACTATGATGCGTATAAAAAAAACCTGATTTAAATGTTCCTACTTTGCATACATTGGCTTCAGCACGGAGCTGCAGAATGCTTCTAAAATCACTTTGACTTATATTTAATAGGGAGTGTTCAGGAGTTTTCGTTGTTAAAAAATTTAAAACAAATTATTAACTTGAGCAGCTGCTTTATTACCCTCTGGTTTTACATCCTGCCAATATTCAGTCTGCTGGGGTTGAGTGTAAAAGGGGATAAATGGAGCCTAGGCGGAAGTTCAACTGAAGAAACTGATTTGCTTTTCATACATCCACCTGCGACACAACCAATCAGCTTTGACCCACACCTCCACAAAAGCCAGTCGGCATCCAAAGCTCATCTTAAAAGGCCTCCGATACACACCTGTCTGCTGCTGTGCACAGGCGGCGGATGCGTTGTGACTTCATTCAGATGACACCATTTCAACCCACCTCCAGCCCCTCCTCCACCGTCATAGCTAAGGCTACATCAGAGTGTCGGACTCTCACTGTGTTCCCTGTCTCATCTTAACCGGTCCAGCGGAAGACCGCCAGAGGTTTCTTCCCAAAGGGGAGGCCTCAACGACTCCCTATTACTAAGGGGTGGAGCTGTTCTTTGGGTTTGAATTTGTATGTTTTCTAAGCCAAAACAAGG
>NW_015150926.1:454686-455577 GCF_000732505.1 Cyprinodon variegatus | reverse complement strand
TTTTTTTTTTTTTTTTTTTTTTTTTTTTTTTTTTAAAAGCAAAAAAAAACAAACACTTTTTTTAACCCGGGATCTTGCAGCTCCTTAACATCCCTAAAGCTTAAATAATATTTCAGCTTTTACTTCTGGAAGTAGCAGCGGAGTGGAAAATGAGGCGCTGGGGAGGCAGAGTAAGAACAAGGAGAAGAACCCAAGCCCAGCAACGACGCAGGCGTAGAGCTAACAGAACTGGCATACTGACGAGGCAAGGGCTCAAACATGTATTGGCTTTGAGCCTTCTACACCAAACCCACCGTCTTCCACCCTGGCATCCTCTTCCACAAAAACCTCATCCCCAATTTTCTCCTCTAAATAAAAAATGTTTGACGGAGGAGACTCATCCCACTTCTGACACTAAACTCTCCTCCTCTAGTGTTCCTGCAGTGTCGTTTCTAAGTCACCAAATTAGTGCTACTTGGTCTCAATGTTTTTTCCCATTGGGAACCTACTAGCACTAAGTTGCTAACAACTAAAAAGCTTGCAAACCTTCCGCCAAAACAACCCCGCCCCCTTGATAATCAACCAATCATATTCACTTTATTCACTTGTGTAAAGTCATGCACCACTCGGGAGAATTCGGAACTGCAATGTTTGTACCAGCTGCTTCCCTACGACTTTAATTCTTTGGAATAACTATGACCTGGACGACTGAGAATCTTCACCAGCAGAATCCCTCCCACCAGAGCTGCTCCATGTTTATCAAAAGTAAATGGGTTAAATGTTCTGGTCAGCTAGGTGTTTAATTTGTCACCAACATTAACTGTTTTAATCAATGTGAAGTTACATAACAGAATACTTTTGTTTAACTTTGATGTCTAACCGGAGTGATGGAAAGGATTTTCGGAAATAAAT
>NW_015150926.1:440586-451590 GCF_000732505.1 Cyprinodon variegatus | reverse complement strand
ACTCTTTGTAAACATTAAGCATTGTTAAAGCTTGAAGTTTTTTTTCTAACTACATTTGGATTTTTGTTTGACATTTTAACAGTAAAGCTAAACTTAGATACGATTTACATTTATATTACATTTTAGATAAATACTCTATAGAATTGCATTAACAAATAAAGGATGGTGGCAGGAAGAGCACTAAAGGGACATTCAGTGGTGTTTAAATTAGAAAAACAACAAAGCAATTGATGTGTAAGTTTAATAACAGAGTGTAATGAGTGAGAAAAATAAACAAACAATAAAAATTATTCTTGATCTGGTTGATAAATAGAAAAAAATGGTTAGATTACTTGACTATTGAAATAATCAGCAACTGTATCCCATTTGTGATGTGAGGCATTTTTGTCTGAATCTTTTAATCTGCTTTTTATTTTGCAGCTGGGATTTAGCGTACTGATCCAGGGAGAGTTTAGGCAGTTTTTCTCTAATTAATATAGACTTCCAGGTCGTAGATCACACAGCATGTCATTCACAAAGAAAGCTAACAGTACTTTCATCCTACAGTAAAGCATTCAAGTTAAAATAGAACAAATACAAAAGGCCCTTACATGTCACTATTTTTTTTTTTTTTTGGTATCTTATAATTTGTGCTTTTTGCCAAGGAAGCTGGATTAAAAATAAGATGTTTGTCTTTTATGGATGATGTGGGTGGCAATAAAGAAGAGTCTGCCTTTCATCCTTCTTATAACAATGGATAATTGTGTAGATAAGGCTGCTGTAAAAGGATTTTATCTAACTTTGCTGATCATTGATCATTAAAGTTTGTAGCCAATGCCATTTCCCTTTAGAAGTTAGAAAGGAATTAAGAAATAAGAATTAAGAACACATACAGACTAGGGACCAGTTGAGCTGTAGTTTTCAGTAATCATTAAAGTTGCTATGGTGAGGTCAACGGATACGATTTCATGTTTTGGAACTATTGCCCAGGATGATCAAGAGCTAAAAGCAGTTTTACTGCAATATTTTTACCTAATAATAGAATTTACTGCATTGCTCTGACATGTGAGACCTACTATTTAATCTTCAACTAGCAGGTACTTGAATATGCCTACATAGTATACGACTGCACCTAATGACCAGCTATCATTACTGTAAACTCATAATGCTTATCAAATTGTTTTTGGTCCAATTGTTGCTCCTGGTTAAAAAAAAAGTGTTCAGGGTAGTTTTAATAGGTACTGCTGTTTGAGAAGCTGATGTCAGGACAGGCTGCATCGCAATAGCAGTAATATATACCTGTGTGATAGAACGACAAATAAAATAAATGGAAGTGTATTTTTAGTTTATTTCAGTTTTAATTTAGAATTTCATTAAATTTCAATAAAAATACTGCTATTTTCCTTTTTTATATTTTCCATACTGTAGATAAAAGTGTAGCATTTATTCCAGTGCTACGATCAGTGCAAAACAACATTTTAATCTTTACATGTCTGTGTTGATATAGCGATCAGTGCACCCACATTGGCTGTGGCATGGGTTGTTTCAATTAAGATATGGACATCCAGCAAACGGGGGGATTTATTTTTTAAACATTAATCTCTGTAGTAAAATATTCTTTTTGTCCACTAAGAGAAGTGCCGACGACGGTCGGGAGACCTCCCAACCTCACAATTCCTGATTGGGAGGTGGTCGTGGGAGGCTGATCGCACCTCCTTACCCCCTGTTCTTTTTCTTCCTCTCAGATGTAAACACAGAAGCATGGCGGGAGTGCAATGAGTGAAATGGAGTTCTTTCTGTAAAATTGACAGACCGTAGTAGCAAAGTTTTCTCAGCCATGTCTTTGTCCAAATACGCCGTCTCCTTTTCTTTTTAGGGCTTTCAGCACAAAATTGCAGAAATTGCCAGGGCAGAACATTTCACTCTAGTGAGCTTCATATTCCTCTTCTACTAATTTGGCTTCCAGATAAACAAAACTGAGCTGAGTCCGACATACAGTGTGAGCAGGTAGATCGCATCAGGGCGTCGGGCTGAACATGCATTGTGAGCTGTGAACTCACACTGTACGAAGAAACCCTGCGGTTTCATCGTACAGTGTGAGGTGTAGCTGCATGCAACGACTGAAAAAATCTCACAGTGTATGCCCGGCTTAACCCACTTCAAGTCTCCAACATTCTGGGTGTTCTATTTTTTTTCTTCAGGCTTTTCCAGATCCCTCTAATGTTCTGCTGCAGCTGACCCTCCATCTTCTTCTTGTAGCTGGTCTTCCCATCCCTGATTTTCTTCCTCAGTTCTTTCTGCACAGCCCTCAGCTCCTCCTTGTTCCCTTATCTAAACGATCTCCTCTTTTCTTTCAGAAGTGTCTTTATCTCAGGGTTGATCCATGGTTTGTTATTGGAGAAGTTAGTTAATAGCTGATATTCACTGTGTGTCTGGTTGTATACAACAATTTATGGATTTTAAATCAGACTATTTATTAGTCCCTTAACCTGTTTGCTTTGTTCTTTTTGTTCCATAATAGTGCAGAGATTTAACAACTATCTCCCATCATAGGATCACTTTTCTATTGTGAAAATTATCATTTACTGGACGCAAGTAACCACTTGGGTCCAATCTGTATCACAAAAATGATTAAAACATTTTTTTTATGTAGTTGCAGAGAACTCACTATGACTTTATTTGATCAAATTCTTTGTCCAATCTGTTGCTAAATCATGGTCATTCCGGTCTGCAGCGTAGGCTGCTGCATGACTCACCTGTTACTAAACTGCATGGAAATATTAATATATTTCAAACAGCAAAATATACATTACCTGTTGAATTTGTACCACCCATGTCCTACAAGAGTGTGCATCCTTAAACAATTTAAGGACTGGTTATACTCCTGCAGCAGTGTGTCACATTGAGCTTGTCACAGATATCTTTGATTTTTACCCATCATTGAAGCGTGGTCGGTGCTATGTTATTCAACGGCACAACGCAAGAGGGACAATCATGAACTAGCTGTGGGTTTAGATATGGCTGAGGAGGTAAGGGAGGGTGGGCAGGTTTTTCCGAGAATGGAGAGACATGAGGGCAAAAAGAGCGGGGATCCAGGTGACAACAAAGGGTCCCAGTGTTCTCGTGTACCTCGCTCTTCTATCTGGTCAATCTTCACGAGTCATTTTCCACAATGGCGGTCATACAAACAAAACAAGCCGGTAAGGTAGCAATCAGCAAAGCAGCCTAGTGTAAAGCGGATGTAGATTTGACCAATCAGATGCCTCCTGTCTCCGGCACTGTCTGCGGTCACCTGCAATTTTGGAGAGGTGCAGTAAAGTGCCTGCAGCAGGGGCGGAGGCACACACACAGATGTCCTGGTTTCTGGGCATAAATCAGCCGTTATCAGGTGCTGATATCTGTTAAAGGTTTCAGCATGGTCGGAAAAAGTCCAAAGCCAACATTTGGAGATGTTATATTACTTTTATCTTTACTTAGCCGATAGCAATTTTCTGGTCTGTCCAGCAGCCGATATGATGCTAGAGTCATTATGTTTTTTTTTTGCAACTTTGCAACAACAAAGGACAGCAATACCTGTGTGTTTAGAGTACCTCTAAATTTGTCGTTACAATAAACAGATTTTTTAATCACCTGTGAACCATATAGCGTGGCTCAGCTACTAAGAAAAACAGAACCGTGAAAAATGATCTTACTGATTGATCCCTGATTTCTGCTCTTTAGCAGAAAACCCTGAGGGAAAATGGCTTGCCATTAGTTTCTAAATGTTCAATGACTCAAAGCATACCAGCAAATATACCAGGAGTAGCTGGAAGACACAAAGTGAAAATGTTGAAGTGGCCTTAATAGAGTCTGGACTTCATTCATTTTCAGATGTTTTGAACTGACACATAAATAGCCATTTATTCTCACATACCCTTAAATCAGGCTTAAATAAAAAATCTTGAATAAAAGTAGCACCTACTTTTTAATGATGGGCGTGAGGAGAAAAACATTAATGTAAAAAGATTTTAGTTTAGAACCTCTTTAGAGGTAGAGAAGAGAACAGCAAGGCTCAATATAGAGTGGCATCATTAGAGTAATGAGGGGACAGAGTTGTAACATGTGCACATACCTATATTTGGAGCAGAATATCATTAATTAACATCAGACAGAAAACTATAAGTGAAAGCAGAATGCCTTCAGTTATGGTTATTCATTTATGAATGCATCTAGAAGTAGGATGAGTAGATACAGATGGTCCTCCTTATTTTAGCCTCCTACTCTGCAAGCTTCCCTGGAGATAACCCTCCAGGGAAGCCAGGATATAACTTTATTTGTTATTCACCTGAAGGACATGAGGAATAACACTGCAAAGGGTCAGAGTGGTCAGCTCTCTGTTCACCTCCAAAAGACTACTGGCTGGTGGTTTCTAGTATTCCATACCCATGAGGTAATTGGATTGGAGATTTTAAAGTTTATTAAGAAAGCCATACAAATTTCAGATTTCTTTTTTATCCACAAAAAGTAAGAAGAAAACATATGAACATGTCAGGATTGGTGGATGTTGTAGTTGACCCAAATGCTGAGTAAGAGATGTAGAGATGATTACTTGCTAAATATAATGAAGAAGAAAAAGTACATTACTGATCGGAAAAAAAACTTAAGAACCAAAACATTAGGAGACACTAGGGAAGAATAAACCTAAAGAATGACGAGTATCCAGCAATTAATAAATGAACAGGAGGTGTATATGTTGGAGACAGAAACAATGGAAGGTCTAAGTAGCTAATAGGGAGCAGTTGTAGACAGAAATAAATAAAAGGAGCTATGGGGAAAGGAAAGGAAACTAGGAGGCTACAAAAAATAACCAGGGAGAAACGACAGTAGAAGAACTTGAATAAGGCTAAAGGGAAATAAAGTTTTTGAATACAAAATAAGGAATGACCAAGTGGAAAACTAGAGGATAAGAGAAGGGCCTGGAATTAACTGAAGCAATGGAAAACCTAATGTAACCTAAAGATAAGAGAAAGAAGAACTAAAATTAGACCAAGGAATAAATAATACCAAAAATGATGAAGAAAAGATATAACCAGGAAGAGCAAAACAAACAATACAAAACTAATCTAAATCAAGACAACAGAGAACAAAACTAAGCAAACTTGAGAATGCAAAAAATGCTAATAATTTTATCTGAAACAAAGGGTCCAAAATTTAAGATCATAGCATAAAAATTTTCCATGGTTTAAGTTAAGTGATTTTTGAGAGAACTTTGTCATAAATTATAAAATTAAATCAATTCTTAAATAGGAATAAGTATACACTGTTAAAAGGCTAAAAACAGGAATATCTATTTTGTTTACTAAGGGTTTGAATTGCTTTTTTTTAATAAGAAATTTCCCAGCTCTATTCAGCAAACAATAAATAATGACATGATTCTGTGATAGACAACTACGGTACAATCAACACATTCTTTATTTGTCTCATTAAGCCTTCAGCTTGTATGTTAGATCCAGTTCCTCTCCACTGTCGCTACAAGCATGCTTAGTGTGAGGGATTGTATTTGAGTCAATGAAACGATGCAATCAACTGGTTTTCCTTAGATAGAAAACTTTGAATCAATTTGACTGGATGATCTGGTTAAAGTGCCTTGAGATGACTTGTGTTGTGAATTGGCGCTATAGAAATAAACTGAATTGAATTGAATTGAGTAGATTATTTTAAATCTAATCTATCTGATTGATTTCAGTTTGTTCACATTAATGACAAATCTTCTTCATGCTCAAGGCTTACCTGTGGAGTACCACAGGGATCAGTGCTAGGACCAATTCTCTTTACTTTATACATGCTCCCAATCTGTAGAGTTATTAGACAGCATGGGATTAATTTCCAGTGTTATGCTGATGATACCCAGCTATATCTGTCTATAATCCAGATGAAGCTAACCCATTACATAGATTACAGGCATGTCTGAAGGCATAAAAACCTGGATGACTCTTAACTTTCTCCTTCTGAATGCAGACAAAACTGAATTTATAGTCTTTGGACCAGAGTCTTTAAAAAGAAGCTGATTGTTGGGATCTGGAAGCTTGTCCACTTTCTCCACCAGAGGGCGCCTGAGATCTTCCTCCTGAGGGCATGAGCTTACTCCTACACACCTGTTTCCTGTCTGCTCATCAGGAGACCTATTTAAGGAGGAGAAGGCTGACACTTGCCTGCCAGAGTGTTTGCCAGTAATGGTTAGCAAGACCTGGGCCAGCCTGCCTGATCTGAAACCCTGATTTTGTGAACCTGTCTGATCCTGTTTCTCTCTGCCTCACATATCCTGACTTTTCTGGAAACCTGAAATCCTGGAGATAGAAATCTCTGTCTGGAATCTGCCTGCCTGCACTCCGTTTCAGTCTCTGCCTCTGCCCTCAGCCCTCTGCCTGCCGACTTGCCTCTGGACCCTCAAGGTTCCCCCCCTGCTGATCAGAATCCTCTCTGAGCAGGTATTTAACTCCGTCATCTGTAAACTGCAAATTTCCTGGATAACTGCTCTGTCCTCCTCAGTGGTGTTCCTCCCGAGACCAGTCTGAAGAACCCAGAACCTGTGCATCATTCATTTGTTAATATTGTAAATAAATCACTTAAACTTTTTCCCTGTTTCAAGAGTGTTTTCTGCATGTGGGTTAGACGCCTTGAACCCAACATGACACTGATTAGTCAGTCACTTCATTTGGATGGGATTCAACTGATTTCAGATAATAAAGTTAAAAAATATTGGTATTATTTTGGATCAGGACCTGTCATGTCCTTTAAATTCAATAGCAAAGAGGTTTCATGAATTTCCTTTTTTCATCTGTGGAATATTGTAATTATTTGTCATAATTGAAGGTGACTCTGAACGAGAGCAACTACAGAGGCAGGTAGTAGGTTAAAAGGTTTATTGAAAACAAGATAGTGGGTACGAACAGGAAGCAGTATGATCTGGTCTGGTCAGGTTCTTCTGGGCTTCTGCTGAGAAGATGAGGAGTCTGGTGAATATATGGAAACAGTTGCAGGAGGATAATGCTGGGCTGACACTCACTGTAGAGAGGCTGTGGTCTGATCTTGAGGAGGTGTCTCCAGTGGTCCAAGTGCTGACCAGTACTCTCTCCCTGGTTGATGGTTCGAGGGTGGACAGGCAGGTGAGCGCAGGTAGGAGGGCTGAGCGGTGGATAAGCCCGAGAACCCTCTTGGGTTCCAGGTTGTATTCAAACGGGGATCCAAGGTCTGTGGTTCCAGGCTGGGTCTCAGGGTCAGAGACAGAGGTTCTGTAAGAAAGGTTACAGAGCTGAGTTTAGGCTACGGTTTGAGTCACAAGAACAAGATTTTGATATGGTCTGTACCAACGCAGAGGCATTAACAAACTGACGCCCTCCTCCTGTATCCAGCTCCTTAAGAAGGGTGGTAATCAGCTCAGATATAGTGCACCTGCCCGTGAAAAAAAGGTTCATTGTGAGACCTGAGTCGCAGTAATGGGGTGTCGGCAATGGTAACTGTGTTATAGTTACAGTCAAAGTAAATAGTTGAGTTACTCTTTACTAAAAAAGGTAACACTGTTAGTAACACAAAATGTCTTCTAACCTTGGAAACCAAGTGGATTGTTTTTAAAACTTTTATGGAACTGTTGATTGCAGATGAGTCTAGTAGTTCCCATTGATTTTGCTTGTGAAGCAGGAAGAATTGTGCTAGGCTTACCACAATGTGATGTCATCATTGATTAAAGCTAAATTCAGTAAATCAACACAAACATATTAGTTTTAGGTATAGATAGTGATCCACTGATTATTCGTTGATGACCAGACTTTTCCTTTGAGGGCCGTCCATTGCTTCTCATTTCACATCCTCCACATCTGTGGTTTTTAAACAGCAAAAACAGATAAAAAATACACTCACTGTCAATTTATTAAATACATTTCTCTTGGACAATGATGAGGTTAGAAAAAAAAAAAGTCATATAATCACAAAGTGCTTTTTTTTTATTGTGAAACAAACAAAAATAAATTTTGCAGCAGCTTCACACCTTCTTGTTTATCCTAAAAAAGATATCATCATGCCAGCTGTGGTAAGGAAACAGCAGTGTCTGAAACCTTGGGTAAACACAGCCTTGAAAAGCATCACTACTGCATCTGACAGAAATATTGAGGAAAACAGATATTTTATGTCGACTACAGTGGTGGAATCCTCTTTCCTGTGGTATAATGCTCTGTTCATCCGTGCATCTCTCCAGCTTTCCATAGTATCAATAGTTAGAACCTTTCTGAGAGCTACTGTTATTTAAGCTTGCTCCAGGTAATGATTCAGCATGTCCAGGGGGGATTAACCAATGTCCTGGGGGCCACATAAAACTCTGCTTATATGTATGGTTAAAACAACTATTTCTTATTTGTGCACATTAATTATGTTTTTTTTTTTTAAATCTTTTTGCTAAAATGCCATCAGAACACACAATATTAAAGGAGAATGCCAGTTTTTTTTTATATTGGGCCCCTGATTTTACATTATTACATCATGTTCTACTCACCCATATGAGTTTTGTGTCATTTGGAGCCTTTCTGAAGATTTTCAGTTAGACCATATACAAGTAGCGTCTTCCTATGGGCAACGACTTGAAGCACAAACTAAACTGTTCATAATTTATTCTTTATGGTACGCCAGCATTCAGAACATGTAGGCCAATCACTGTCCCCAGACATCTGCGGACATTTTTATATTTATATTTTTTTAAAACACAAAGCGGAATGTGTATGACATCATCCACGCGCCAGAATGGAGTTGTAACAGGCAGCCCAGGCCACAGGCGGCTACGCTCTACCCCTTCTATTCATTCGGCTAGCTCATCTGAATCGTTCAATTCCATTTGGAGACGAGATCATCTGTGGTAGCCGCACAAGACATCTTCCAGGCATGTGGGTAAAACTAGCAGCAGTTCACCGGACATGATGAATGAATGGTAGCCGGTGCGCTACCATTCATTCATCAGCATAAAAAGTCAGCTGAGTACAAAAAATAGAGAGGAAAACAACAAGAAAGGGGAAAAGAAGAGAGGGACAAAACGTAAAACCAATAATATATGTCTATTCTATTAAAATTTCTGTATCTGTATAAGGGATCAGTTTTATGTGTTGTCTTCTCAGTTCAGAGGGCCCCATGCCTGTCTTTACCTAGGGCCCGAACTTTCCTAAATCTGCCCCTGAGCATGTCCAGGGTGCTGGACCATCTGACGTCAGCAACAATGTTCAACATCTATGGTGGTAACTGATGACTTTAACACTGCAGTAGCTGTTGAACTCACCCAAACAGATACATTGATAGTGTGGGCAGAGCACTTTATATGTTGGACCTCACTGCTAAAAAAGTGTAAACCTACAGTAAGTAAGTCCTTTTTTTCTTAAAATAAGTGCATTAAGTGCAGATAAGTGAGGCACTTTGCCAATGGAACAAGACAATTTACATTTGAAATGAGTAAAAAACAACAGCAGTCTCTTATTTCAAGACCACAATATCTAATTATCTTATTTTAAGGGTAGAAATGCTCATTCCATTGGCAAATCTTCTTATTTAACTACTCAAATTAAGGGTAAATACAATTATTTTAAGAACTTTTACCTCATTTTCAAAACATTCTTGCAGTACAACCCTGCCTTACGCACAGCTGCCTCCATATTAAGGAAATATCATTCACAATAGCAATGCCATAGTTTGAGCTCTCAAGCTCCTATTCAGCGATTTCTTCTTGCAAAACTCAGCAATGCTTGTCCCTCTGTAATACTCAAAAATTGGATGAGTCTGCAGTACAAACTATGCCACTTCCCATTTGCTGTTGATCATGAGTGCTGTGATCTGATTAATTTTTTTAGGTTCAAGTCTCAATATTTTTTATGTTTGATAGGCAGAAAGGAAAAAAGAACTGGAGAAAATGGCGAGACATGCATGAAAGGTTACCAGGCTGGGACTCGGACCTGTGACGGCTAACTCCAGGACCAGGCCTCCCTACATACGTCATATGGTTATCCCTGCTCCACTGCTACGCCCAATTGTGATGTAGCTTTAGCTACCCCTGGACATCCAGGGGGGGGGTCATAATTGTATCTTCTTGGTCGATATATGGAACTGTCGACGTATCCTGAACCTTTATCACATGTCGTACTTCATATGGGGCCCACCCAGATAATGTTGCTTATGGGCCTATTGTTGTGTTGTTACGCCGTTGATGTGAAGGAATGCTATACTAGAGTTCCAATGCCTGACAAAGTCTCCTTAATCCCCAATTTTTCATAACAGCAAAGGGCCTCTTAAAGATTGCAATAAAACCCCTGTGTCTCTTCTCATTATTGCAGCTCTAGCATGAGTGTGGAACCCAAAGTGTAATGGCATTTGTCCTTTCGGAAGTGGCTTCACAGGTGGTGCTTATTTAAGCACAGTGGTTTTGAACGTATCTTTGCATTGTGCTATTGTGTAGAGTATTATTTTCTTGCAGAGCTTACATAATGTCCTTCTCTGGTCTGTCACTCTCTTACCAATTCTGGTTTCAACCAGAAACCCAAAATCCTGCCAAGCAAATTATTTGAAAGTAGTTGGGGAATCTTCTATTACAAATTGAACAGGATAAGCCATTCTCATCACCACTGGCGGTTGATAAACCTTCAACCGACTGGCTAATGCTTGCAAAACAGAAACTATCGCAATAAAAAAAAAGCCAGACTGTCTGAATTAATTAGAATATTTTATTAAAAATTATTAAAATGGAAATTTGGAAAGTTAAAACATATAAAACACAAAAGGCATGAAGCCTTTCCAATTTTCATCCTCTTCTTCCAGCAAAGCAAAGAATGACCCTGCTCTGCCATGCTGTATGGCTAAATGGGTACCACTCAGGCAATAACTTAAGGACTTTATCTGGTGTATTTACAAACAGAACCACATAAAGTTCTGCATCCTTTGTGCCACCCAACAACATTCAGTTCACAGACAACAGACAATGATAGAAAATGTGTTATAATTTCCTTTCTTTTACATCTTTAT
>NW_015150926.1:436695-439161 GCF_000732505.1 Cyprinodon variegatus | reverse complement strand
TGCTCAGCGGCGCAGTGGGTAGCACTGTCACCTTGCAGCAAGGAGGTTCGGGGTTCGATTCCTGGATGCATGCATGGGTTCTCTCCAGGGATTCCAGCTTCCTGCCACAGTCTAAAAGCATGACTGGTATGTTAATTGGCTTCTCTAAATTCTCCTTAGGTGTGAATGTGTGTGTGATTGGTTGTTTGTCCCCGGTGATAAAGGCAGGGGACAGAGAGTTCCCAGCAGAGTTAACCACAGACAGGCAGTCTCATTCTCTGTTTATGTTTTCTCTCCTCTTCTGCAGAAAAGCAATTTATGTGTTTATGTTGGTTTCATTCGTAGGACAATAAGGGGTTATTATCATATAACCCAGTCAGTTTACCATATTTAAATGATATACAGAAGTTGTAGCTTTTAGTAGCTGTTCTTTTGAGTTCTTAGTTTATCTGCTTTATTTCCTTGGTACATTTACGAGAATTTCCCCATTATGGGACAATAAAGGGATTTCTATTTCATTTTTTCTCTATGTTTTACCTGTTGTGCTTGACTGAACTGTATTCCTGGTTAACTTGTATTTCTGGTGTTTTTTTTTTTTTTTTGGTTTTGTTTAAAAAATCTGTAGTAAAAGTCTGTCCCCTTTTTAAATTTTAAACATTTACTGAAAAGATGACTAATGTTATTTTTTATTAGACTTTTTTGTCTAAACTCAACACTGCTCTATTGTTTTCCTACCAAAGACCCTGGAAAACCACCCATGACTTAACATCTGAGAGCATAATCACCAAAGTGACTTGGTCTTCACCAAATCAAGAGCAAACATCTGAAGCCTCACTCTTCATAGGATAAATTCATTTTATTTGGTCCTCCAGGCCTTCTACAGTCCCCCAGGCTTAAACACCCCCAGAAAGGCTGGAAGTAGAGGTAAATACAGTTGACCTTGGCAGACAAGCAGGGACTCGCTGTAGCATCATGGTTCCCTGGCTCTATGCCACAGTATTGTGATGCTGGGAGGGTTTGGCAGGGATTGTGGTCTTAGGGTGAAGATTACTGAGTGACACAAACAGATGAAAAGGCTGCCAAGATGGAGGAGCAGAGGCCTTAGATAATTAGTTAGGATTCTTACTCTAGCATCAACTAAAGCAGAAGAAAACAGGCATCACAGTTTTCTATTCCTGTTCAGTTCATATTTACCGTGACAGTTATGACATTTCAAAATGATCCAGCAAACTAATGGAAAGTATTTTTGTTTTCTTTTTTGTGACACAGTGTAAAAATGATGATGGAATAAGCCCAGAATTTACAGAGTGGTGTGCCAATCCTATGGGCAGTAGTCGACATAGTTTTCTTGCTCATTTTTTTCCATCATCCAAAAAACAATTCAACCCATGTTTTCTGTTTGGATTGTGATTAAAAAAAAAATCACACTCCATTTCCAATGAGCACATTCCTGTAGTCAAACAGAATATTGTTCCATCAGGTAGTCCTTCCCTTTTATTATAAATATGGTTATTAGCATATACTGTAAAAAGAAATGAACATGTGGATTTGCCAGGAATAGGCATAACATTGCTAAGAAGAATGGGAGAACATGGGTGTGAATAAAGCCTCCTTTCCCCTGAAAATACTGGGAAAATGAGTGTTTTTAAAGCATGGGTCGACCGGCTAATAATCGAAATTTGGTTCCCTTCCAATTGGCAANTTAAATTCATCTGAAAAAAATCAGAGCATTTTTTTTTATTTGTTGTGAAAAAAAAAATGTAGCCGATGAAAACTGGGATCCTATCTCAATTCCACTGAAGCTATCACCTTATTGTTTTTGAATAATTAATTAAACAGAATTTGTAATGAAAAAGAATGAAGTAGATCCAAAGGACCTATCAGTAACCATGTCTGTTCCAGAGCAGATCACTATTAGAATTTCTTTTAAGTATCATGTCTTCATTACAGGGTCCATAACAGGGGCCAGGAAATGATCTACAGGGGCACTGGCCCCCGTTGGCCTCTGTCTAGAACCGGCCATGGTGAGGAATGATGACACCGTGGCGAGGTGCACTGTATGCTGAAGTTCCATGAAAAACAGAAAGCACAACTGATGTTCAAGGCTACAAGATTGAAAGTATTAAAAATAAAAGACCAATACTGTTCTGTTTCATGTTTAGGAAATTACTGTTAGTTAATAAACAGTTGTTGAAAAGCTGCTGGCCTTAAGTGTGTGTGTATGGGGCACGGTGTCCCTGGGTGGTAGGCATCTCCATTAAATGAGTTTTTGGAACTTGGAATGTCTGGTATAATGTCTGCCACTATCCATATCCTGATAACACTATGTTTTGTTTTGAGCAGAGTGAAAAAGCCTGACTCACAGAAAAATATTATTTCAAAAGGAAACGGTTGTTCATTTTATGTCATAGGGAGACAGAGGAAACTCTTGAGGTGATAGTTGGAAAACCTCATGGATTTTGTCAGAAAATGTAAATGTCGTTGAGT
>NW_015150926.1:431368-432765 GCF_000732505.1 Cyprinodon variegatus | reverse complement strand
AAACAAAGGTGTTGATGGCAGCAGCACAGCTGATATTTCTCTCCAGGATGGAGATATGGATATATGATTACAAATCATATTTTCCTCATCCTTGGCCCTATCTCAAAGAATTTTTCAAAATAGTCGAAAAATGTAGCTTTCAGTTCATATAATGGCATCTGGCGTTTTTCTTAAAGGTTACTTTATATTTTTATATTTTAAGTAGTTTTTGGAGCACTTGTGAACAGTGAGCCTGCCCCAGCCAATGAGTAGCTGCATGTTTACGAAATGGCCCTGATCTGTCTGCTTGATTTCTGGGTCCAACGTGCTGAGCCCCTCACACCTGGCCTGCTGACTAGAGGCTGTCTTAAGAGCATAGTATTATAGTCTAATCTAAGTATTTACAAACAACTGAAAGTCTAATCACTGTAGTCCCTCTGGCTGAATCAATGCATATCATGTATGAGATATATAACACCCAGCTTGTTGTAACAGTATCTTATAACATGATCAAGAATGCTGCACGTAGGAGCAACTCTGCTAGCTTGGTTCTTTCTTTAGAAAAGTTTTCTTCCTCCTCCATTTGGGGACCAATTTCTTTTTGCCAACTTGTTTGCCTCTGGTGTTTGACACTGTGCAGCAGGAAGAATTTGTTAGGTATGTTTTTCCCTTTTTGGACATTTTTCACTCTGTGTAACCATAGCAACAATAACAATACATTTTTTTAAACCCAGCAGCAGCTCATTAACATTTCTAAAGCTGAAATTATACTTTAACTACCTCTGCAAGTAGAAGCTGAGTTAAAAAGTAGGTGGTGAGTATGCAGAGCAGAAGCACGGAAAAGAGAGAGAAAATACTCTCCTGCTCCCTTAATCACTCCTTCACTAAAAATGGGACTTTCAATATGTTACTTAAAACAGGTAAGAAGTACAGATGCTAAAAACTGCTAGTTTAGACATTAACAGAAATTCAATGACACTGTGGACATTACAGACACATAGACACGCTGTTATCTTGCTACAGTGTGAGGATAAACCTTGAAGTCTATTTTAATTTAACAGTCTTAAAGACAACTCCCAGTCAAAGAAATACCTGCTGCACTGGAAGCTTTCTTTTTTCTTTACTTCTTGTCTTCCTCTTGCTGTTATGTTTTCTCTTCCTTTTTCTTAAGCAGATAACTGTATATTTTCTGTCTTTGCTATTTTTGCTGTTTTGTTCAGATGACGCACTCAATGATGATAACTGCTGGAATATGGTGGGGTATTCCAACCCATTTATTAATCAGAAATGGAAATACACCATAGACACACCGTAAGAGCTGTAGATAAACAAGAACAAAATTAATCCACTCAACATAGGATGAATACCATTAATACAATTTGCTACCATTAGCTACCAGTAGCTTATTCACCTTCTTT
>NW_015150926.1:423697-430741 GCF_000732505.1 Cyprinodon variegatus | reverse complement strand
AAACTACGCAACAAAGCAAATTATACCTGTTCGCCTTCCAGCTAGATGCCATATAAAAATGTGAATGAAAGCATATCTGAAGATATTAGTTATAACAAATATCTGGGTCCTTTACAGTCTCTATCTCCTTTAGTTCTTATCCCCTCTGTCTTTTCCTTTCTGTCTTTGTTGCATACAATTTTACTCCATTAATGATTTTCAATAAAAGTGAACATATAAGCACCAGGTGGAACCTCATTCCTTTCTTCCTAAGACGGTAGTAGGAGCCCAGAGTTGCATTCTGAGCAATCGTCTCTGTGTGGTTAAGATTCGCTGATCTTAAACCATAGATACTGTTTTATAGTCATGTATCTTCTATATTGACTAGTCAGTTAGAGTGAGAGAAAAAACAGTTATCACTTTCAGGCAAAGCACTGGGAATAAAGGTTGTTACTTGGATTACTTGGATGTAGGTACCTTCTGGGGCAGTAGCTTTCATTACTGTTTACTAGTGATGTTTTGCGAGGAGCCAAGGCTTCGAGGCATGTGTCCAATAGTGGAAGGGGAATTTCTGTTAGGCGCATATCAAGACTTTCTTCATTTAGGGGAGGGGCCAAAATCGATGACAGGAAGTGGTTCAGATCACTTGCAAATTTTGACAGGCACTTAAACAGCATTGGGAGTTTGAAGGAGAGCGAAGTCAATTGGATAGAGTTTGGATAAACTCTAAGAATAGATTGGTTGGAAAAACAACCAATCTAGTTTGTTAAAATCGTTTTGTTTAGATGAAACAATATATGGTTTCGGTTGTATTGTTTGTCTTCACTAGTCTTACTTTCTACAGCAACATTAGAGGAGAAATTGGTGTTTGCTGTAAGACTACGCCTATCCATCGTAGGGTTTTTATGTTCAAGACTTTGCTTTGGATTTTGAAAGTTGCTATACTTAACCTGTATTTTGGTCAAAGTGACCAATTTGTATTGGTTTGCCCTTTTACCAATATACCGTAGATTGAGTAAAAACACCACCAAATTATATTGTTTGTTTTAAACAAAAGATTGCTAGTCAACTATTGTTAGTTTTAGTACCATTTTAGTCATTATGATATGTGATAGTTTTAGTTAGTTTTAGTCGACTAAAACTAAAAAAGGTTTTAGTCTAGTTTTATGTTGCAAAAAAAAGTTAACCTTTACGATTAAGAATTATTAATTACCAAAATAGTACAATAGCTGGGTATATAATAAAGCCGTGCAGTTGATCATTGCTGTTGGGCAGAAAACTTTGATTTATAAAATTAATAGAAACGTTTTTATGAATTAATGCCCAACAAAAATATTCTCCTTTCTACTTTGGCAATTTCGGCTTTATTTCTTCAATTTGCCCCTAGGTTACCACTGCTCAGGGGTCAAGACCAGACCTAAATTTAACACTAGAACTCCCAAAGCCGTCATTTTGACGCTTCTGATATTTTAAAGGGAAAGAACCTTATTTAAATTTAATCTTATGTTGCTCATGTTTACTGACTTTTTCTATATTTCCTTCATTTTCACATAGGTGTTTTAATGAAATAAAAATGTAAAAAATAAATATGGTAAATTTTACATCGATCTCCCACAGTCGTCATTTTGACGGCTATGTTAGTTGCATTGTAGATTCTTCCCACGGCTGATTGACGTTAGGCACCGTTGCCTAGTAACCAACATTCTACCTCATACTCTTCGGCTAATACAGGAAAATGACTTTCAGAAGAAATCTAACCATGAAACAAGCTTTGGAAAGACTTCAAAATATTGATTATAGCGATTCAGGCGGAGAGGGACAGATTAACGAGGAGGACTAGGTAGGAAGCGGCTCCGATTCTGACAGCGAGTCTGAGGATGATCACCCACCTCCAGGAAAACACAGACGTATCAGTGAACCATAAGACAATTATAAAACTTTTGTTTGAGCATTGCCCACACCTCAGCCGGTCCACATCCACCCAAAAGCCAAACCAGAGCCCATAGTCCACTATAATCACACACAGGTCTGTGTGGATGTGTCGGATCAGATGATTAGAAAGCATATTAAAGTAGACAAAAATTAAAACAATGAGAAAGAAATATTCAAAGATCTATGTACCTTTTCATCTGGATCTTTAGCCAAAAAACAAAAAAAAAACAGTGTGCAATGAAATATTTGCTTTGTATATTAGTTAGGGATTCCTTTTGGTAGAAATTAAAGAACATTTAGCATCACCTCTTGTGAGCTGGAAGAAATAAAATGTTGATAGTTAGACAAAGGGATTTTTTAGCGCTTGGCAGAGGATGATCAATCACATCTAGTTTATTAAGTAGCAAGAGCAGGAAGAGCCATACTGCTGAGAACAAACAATCAGTGTGAAGCATAAAGCGCAGACTCTGAGCTATTCATGCACAAAGAGGCATTTCTGCGCAAGCACAGCTAGAAGATCATAGTTTGTCAGAGTTGAGAGCGCAGTACCGGACTGTTCTGGGTTATTTTCCCCCCTGCCGCACTGCCATGGGCCATGTATGGTCATGCAGAATGTGCAGCGCCACACGGCAGGCAGTGGGTGTGACCAATCAAGATGCTGATACTTCGTGGCTTGTCTAACAAATTAATTTCAGCATTTTAAATGTCTGACCGACCACCTGCTAACATTTTTATTTAGTGTCGTCTGGTTGACGAAAACTCACACCCTTGAGTCGTCAAGTTTTTCGTCAACATAGATCCATGTTTATCTTGTCAGTTCTCGTTCTTGTCATGAAAAAAGGAGCGTCAACAAAATAAGTTCATCATTATCATCATGGACGAAGAAAATCACTGGTAACTTTCATCCAGTTTAAAACCAAAAACTGTTGAAATTCTATAATTTTTTGAATAAAATTGACTTAATACTTTTCATTTTGCTCATCATTGCTGCAGTAGCACAAAATGTCTGTCTGCTTGAGGTTAGAGACTTAGAGTTAGACAGGTTTTATTTTTTCATTTTGTACACACAAATGCATGCAAAATAAAAAAATTCGTTTAGTACAGTTCTCTAGATTTTTTATTTTTTAAAGTGCAGCATTGATAAAGGTAAGCAGCAGTGATAAAAACACTGTGATTAAAAAAACGTGATGTAATCATATGACTGTATGGTCACAGTTCCAACATTTAGGTTTATTTTTTTTTATAAACATTTTAAATTATGTCACTAACATGACAGAAAAATAGTGAACCTTAAAAGATTGTTCTGTCCTAAGAAATTTTACATGAAAAGCTTTCAAAACATTTCATTATTCACACTATTTATGAACAATTTTAAAGGAACTTGAGCTCTGTTCCTATTTCCTATTTCTGAGATTCATACGGGTGGCCCAAATGAAGACAGGAAATTCATCCATGGATGGCAGAGATTAAAACAATAAGCCGTAAAATTTCAGACCCCATCAGCACACAGTGTATAGGATCAAAAAATATATTCTTCCCACAATTAATGAGATCATTCATTCAGAACACAACACCCGGAGACTTGAGGTAATACATTTGTTTTTTAGTGTTTGAAAAATTCCACTGACTGTTTATTAGGACAAAGCCCTGCCAGAATGATGGTGGAAGAACCCACCACCCCCCCACCCCCCAGTGCTTGCTCAGTAAAGGGACTCAGCAGTTTGCCACGCTAAAAACAGAGACATTCGGAGCAACTTGCAGGGGCAGCAGTAATGATGGCACTTATTGGCACGGGGGCAACAAGAGTCATTAGAGTCATTAGTTTCATCTCATTTTGGTGTCAAATCTCCCTGCCATGCAGCTTTGGAGAGGGTGAAGGAGGGGGGACTCTGAGGGGCCGTAGATGGAGGCTGCAGGTCGGTAGGTCTCTAACAGCCATTAGCATCAGGGCATGATGGATGTGGCTGAGGTACCACAGAGTGCAAATCTGCTTGGTCAGCAGCCCTGATTCCTTTTACTTTCCTTCATCCGCATTTTCCCACTCTTTTTCTTTACCCATTCCTAACTGGCTGGAGAGGGAACAGGACAGGAAGATAAATGCTGTTGATGAGCAAATAACAAAAAAAAAAAAGAAAAACTGTCAGCAGTCTAAGAATTGTGGAAACGGCCTCTTGATGTCAGCCTATTACAGAAGGTCACGGCAACGTGTTAACAAGGCAGCCACCTTAGTACATCATCTTTGCGGTTTCACACATTCCACTAAAGGGAATCTAAAAGAGGAACAGGGCCTCTGTGGCTAATGTGGTCACCGATACTTTTACTGAGATCTCAGAGAGCAAAACTAGCATTCTGCAAAGTGTTCTCCCACAGTAACATCCAACAGAACGGCTTGCATTTCAGCAAGCAGCCATTTCAGTCTTGAGAAAAGCCTAATATGACGAAAACCATGAGTGCAAAATGACCTGTTACTCATGTGTCCATATATAATGTGAGATTTATGATACAGGAAGAGCTGTTCATCCCTGCCCCAAAATATATTTCAGAAATAATATCAGGGCTTTTTGATGGCCTCCCCCAAAACACAGATCTTACTCTTCTTAAAGGCAAGGCAGGGCATGTTTATTTCTGTAGCACAATTCAGTAAGAAGAAAAGTGTTGACATGAATTAAAGAATAAAATGGAAGAAAAACACAAATGAAATTAAAGTAGATAAAGATAAAACATGATAAAAGTAGATATTGAAACAAAAAAATAAATAAAATTAAATAACTGGACCACAACATTAAACCAAGAGGGGAAGGAGGCAGGCAGTCAACTGGGGAGTGGTGGCCTAGTGGTTCGGGCATAGAGCGGGGAATCCTGAGGTTCTGAGTTCGAGCACCATTCCCACAGACTGCAGCTCTGGCTGCAGGGGGGTGAGGGGTCATTGATGATGTTTCAGGCTCGGGACACGCAGCGCTGGGATGAAATGTCTTTTATGGAGGGAAGAGGAGCCCCCATGATCATCTCTGCTGTTCTCACCTGTTCTCACCTTCTTCCAGTCTGAGGCGCTGCAACCTTTATTAGGTTTGTCTTTAGACAATTGTTCAGAGTTTCACTATGTGGTCCTTCTATAGCCTTTGGCAGAGTTTCCAAAAACCAATTGGTCACAGCCAGTTATGTAGATCCAAAGATGTGTTTTTTCATGTTTAAGTGGTGGATGTGTATTCCAAAGAGGAACAGGCTATACATTTTTCTGTAATCCTCCCTTTGCATTGTGCACCATGTTTGTGATCCACAATATAGGTTACAATAGATGCTTTCACAGAACAGTGTTCGTCTCTCCCAATCACCAAGACTTCCCACTGGAGACAGGGTTGCAGAGAGTTGTAGAATGCCAGGAGGAGGAAGGGCTGTGGCGGAACATGAGAAGTATCTATCGTCAGACCCCCGTAATCAAGACATACTATGGTGATTAAACAGCCATTATGTATGTTTTATCATTTTCATGTCTAAAACAAATGATTCTTTTTTTTAATTATTATTTCAAACTTTTTAATGTGCCAGTCCTAAAAACAATTGATCAATGACTAAACTAAAAGTGTCTTTTTATCACTGCAAAATACTCTTGTTCTAGAGGATGCTACTAATGTTATCCATGCATTATCACTTTCAACATCATTTTGGTATTGTTTTGTTTTTGGATTGGGGAAACCAAACATTGTTTCAGTTGTGTTGACATACTGACAATATCCTGTTTTGGTTATTATTAAAAATATCAAGTTTTGAACACGACCCTAAATTATTAAGCAGAACAAAGAATGAAATTGTCTTGAGTCCTGATAAAATACCATGTAGGTGACCATCACCACCTTAGTGTATATAACCTTAAAACCGTCAGCCTTTTTCTCAACACCAAGTTCCTCCCGCCAAGCCATCAAGTTACTAAATGTGTCTGCAGGGAGATCTGGAGGTACTGTCAGAACAGCCCTCCTCAGCTCATTCTGAGCTACAGCCATATGTCTCTGCAAAAGAGCGATGGAGACAGATCATTGTGATGTCACATTTTGGTGGCTGGCAAAGGATAATAATCCAGTAGATCACCATGCCTCATGCAAACAAACTGATCTCTGGGTGTCCCCAAAACACTAGACCCCAATGTCCCTCGATTTAACAAAACAACATATTTATAAGAGAAGGGACACAGAGCCATGGTGCACAATGACCAGCTCTATCTTGCCCTTCTCCAACAGCTCTTCAGCTTTCCCCCAAAAAATAAGCATGCCCTTTTTGTATGACATGCCCTTCACTATCACTGCATGAGACGCTGCTGTATCTTCAAAATGTAAACCACCAACAGCATCTTTGATTTTGTCACCATAGTCATCTGAGTAGAATGTAATGGCTTTATCCAGTAACACATTAGGCTGAAACTAGTGATGTTATGAGATGAGTTGATGCTTCGATGTGTGCGTCAAGAAATTAGGAGGGAGTTTCCCGGATGCATGGATAGAGGCATGATTCATTTAGGGTCGGGGCCAAAAATCATGACGTCCGAAGCCTCGCTACCGTGATACAACGTGACCACTTCTGGAAGTGGTTCAGACTGCCCGAGAATTTCGACAGACATTTAAACAGCCTCACTACTCAGTCATGATGTGGGAGTTTGTAGGAGAGTCCCTGTCGTTTGAGTTTTTTGATAGAGTTTAGAGTTCTGAGAGTGTCTGGTGTCTGGCAAGGGTTTGGAGATAGTAGAGAGGATAGATATGGAGCCAGCTAGAAAGAGGAGGATGTCATCTATGTGGGAGCATATCAACCTGATTTATTGAATCTAACTTGTTTAAGATTCATTTGATTTTTTTTTATTATTAGAGTTATTCCAAACTTCCTGTTTGGATTAACTGAGTGTTGTAGCTGTCCAGAAGATCTCCATCTGAAGTTAAGTTATTTTTTCTGTGATATCTCTGTATCTAAGTAACTCTAACTGACCAGAACTACTTTAAAACATAGCACCTTCTGCTGCACGTTTCTACTGAGCACTTTCTCTCAGTTTCACACGTTTTTTTTTCTGATAGTAAGGAGTAGCTAGCCTAGGCTAGCACTAGCTTAGCATTGCTATGGCTTCTCTCTCTCCCTCCCTTGACTCTTTTCCAA
>NW_015150926.1:419453-421892 GCF_000732505.1 Cyprinodon variegatus | reverse complement strand
AACTGTAAAGTGCCTTGGGATGACATGTGTTGTGAATTTGGCGCTATATAAATAAACTGAATTGAATTGAAACTGAATTTTATCAGCTGTTGATTTTCATTGACTACTAATGTATTTATAGTTGAAGTGTTTATTGTGGAGTTGGGATACAATAACAACACCTTCTCCATGCTGAGGCACTACCCTCCCCTGCATGTGAATTAAGAGGTAACTGGACCCACGCCTAGCAATGGTAAGTTATTAGAATAGTATACATACAAAGCCACAATTTTTCTTTATTTTATTGAGTAAATGAATAACCCAAACAGGTAATGGACACTGTATTTATTTCTTTATAACCAGCTACCAGGAAGCAAGAGCTGAATGAGCTCTTGCTTCATGGTGGAGGCAAGCAAGTCCTAACTTAACCCTAACCCTTGCTTCCAATTTCAAAGAACCTTAAATAGGTAAAAAGCACAAACAGTTGCAAAGCATCCCAAATTATATTACTAACTGTAGTTATGCACTCCCCCAGTTGGTAGTGACATGTGCACGAGGCCTCATGAACTGTTGGGATCGTTGAAGAAATTAGCCCAATGGATCAAGTGCCTCATGAGGCTTCATCTCACCATCATGTTTGCCTGTAAGAGCTGCTGTCTCTCTGCATCTTATTGAAGTTCTTTAAGTTTCTAGCACATCATTTGAATAATGTGTTTGCTCTCAAACTTGAGAGTCCAAAGGCGAATAAGAGGTATTTTGTTTCCTGGTGAAACATCAGCTGGTTTGTCCTTGGCATCATTTCTGTGGTACTTAAACTGTTCTTTGCACCTGTTGAGTTGTGTGTTGCTGAAATGTTTTTCTTTAACTAGATCAGCAATGAACAAATTTAGGTTGCTGAAAATGATGCCTTCAAACAGTTCATGGCCGAGACATGGGGGTAAGCAAGGTGGGCAAACATGAAAGGACAGCTGGTTAAAAGGAGAGTCCAACTTGATCTGTTTGCTGCCACAAAGTAATGGATAACTCTCAAAATCTAATATTTCTAATATAATCACAATACCTACAGAAGTAATGGCTCACACTAAAGTCCTCCACAAATCTGCAATGCTGTGAGACCCTAAGTTATCATCTGAAATCGCACACAGTCAACCTTTGACAATTGGTCCATTATTTATCTCAATGCCAGTCTCCTCTAGAAATGTCAATTCTTTGAGGGCTCGAGTACTTTGTCTGTGCCATAATATTTGAAATCCTGCTACTTACAGAAGAAAATTAGCTACATTTGATCATTTGATGGATGATTTGTTATAATTCAAAATATCTGTTAGAGCGAGCTAAACTGCTAGAATCTTATGTTTCTGTTTAGAAGAACCAAGTGGATTAACCCCTTTAAAAGCACCCTGGTAAAGTATAAGATTGAGAGAAGATGGCTCCACTTTAAACAAAGGGTTACACTTTGCTCCATTCCCATCATTTATGTACATCCTGGAAAATACTCTCTGATGATAGCTGAGAATGTGTTGCTGCATACTGCTCCGGCATGAACGTGCTTTTGAAAAATGCAGCTAATGTTTCTTTAACAGGCATACACTTGGCAAATCTTTTTCATTGATTCCCATTAACTGAGGTACCCGCTCAACATAATTTCAATGTTTCTTAAAGGCCATCTTTCTTTTCTGTCTTTCCTCAAAGGTCCACTATTACAGGCTGTGAGGAGATCATGTGTTCTCATTTCATCCATGTTTTTCATTGTGGTCTCTGGGATTCCAAGGACAGTTAGTTTCTCACTTAATGTATGGATCAGATTTGTCTGACTGATATCATCTTGATATCTCTCATAATAATTAGTATTTTAGTTTAGCCTGAATTTTTAGATAGAAAAGTGTGATATTCTGAAGAAAGAGAGGTTCATCAACTGCAGTAGAAACTTCTTGCTCATCGTCGAAGAAAATAACATTAGATGGTTCATGCTGATTCACAGATGTACTGACAGTAAGTGTTCTTAGACTAGATTAGTTTTCTATATGTTCAACTGGACCACTGAGGTGCTTCTTTGAAAGATGGGATGCAAAAAGAGAGAAGCTTTTACCACATCCACTAAATGGCATTTCGGTCGGTGCTGTGGGGGGGCCGGTGTTCGGTGCCCGGCCCTACTTCAGGGTGGCCGGCTGCCGGCAGAGCCTGCGGACTCGTCTCCGCGGCTCCCCAGGGTGCCAGCATGGTGGTGGCTGGGGGGCTTCCTTGGGGCTGTCTTTCCTCCTCCCTTGGTGGGGGTCTGATTTCCGGGGCTGGCCCCTCCTTGGTGCCTTCACTCTTGGGGTCCCTTTGATCGCCTGGGGCTTTGGGTCTCCCGGCGCTGGACTCAGTGCTCTGGGGGGTGAGCACCTTCGGCTCTCCACAACCACTATTGAGCATTTCTTTCTATGGATAAACTTTACATGCACAAGCGCACCCTCACAA
>NW_015150926.1:415078-418721 GCF_000732505.1 Cyprinodon variegatus | reverse complement strand
TAAAGCAATTTCTATGCATAAAACAAGTGGAGCAATAGATAAATAAATGGCCATTTAATGTTTAACCCTTTACGTAAATGTGACCTCAAATTAATGACTAGTGAAGATAATGTTTCACACGAATAGGCCCACCCCTTTAAAATGTGGGTCATTTTGCTTCTTTTAAAAGGGTTAGACCTGTTCGTCCGTTTCAATTTGCATGTTTTCAAAACAAAAACAAGGTTTTGTTGAAAATCCCTGAAGCCCTGAAAATCGCACGGTGCTTCAAACAGAGGGGTTGGACTCAGGTTCCAACTTCCAAAAACTTAAAAGCAGCAACTGAGTTAATCCCTAGAACATTTTTAAAGAAATTTTGAACGGGGCCACCTACTGCCCGCTTGGGGAACCCGGCCAATACGGCCCTGACAAGTGACCTCGGGGCTCCCCAGACCGATTGCTAATGCCTTTGAGGGCTGCTGAAAGAAGGAAAGAGGCCAAGCCCATGGGCACAGAGAGCTGTGCACCACTTTGGCTGAATGCTGGGAAATAGACGTGCACAGCGTATGATGCACAAGGGTAATTTGGGTTGTCCATATTGAATTGCAGTTGGTAAAGAACAGCTGGCGGGCTGCTCCCACCTGCTACAAGTCATTGCAGGGATGAAATCCCCATTGGCGGTCTTCGCCCGCATGCTACGAGCCATTGCAGTGATAAAATCACCAATGGCGGGCTCTGCCCGCATGCTTAAAGCCAATGTAGTGATGTAAGCACCACTTGCGGGCTAAGCCTGCATGCTACAAGCAATATAGTGATGAAAGCACAATTGGCAGGCTAAGGCTGCATGCTACAAGGTTAGCAGATGCTTTACTACAGAGGAAATGCAAGAGCTTTATTCAGAAATGCACACTGAGGTGTCTTGTGAAAAGGCCCTGATAGTGTAATTCAAAAAAAGTGGTTTAGTTTGGGTCATGGCTAGTAGCTATGCCACAATGAATGAGTGTGTATAAGGAAGTGGCTTTTATTTTGTAGAGTCCCTGGAGTCTTATTTTGAAAATCTATCTTTGATGTGCGTCAAAGGATGGGTCATGCCCCGCAGTGATATAGAATCAATTTCCAAGTGTTAAATCACTTGTTTTCCATGTTATTAGGTGAATAAATGCTGTATTAGAGTGTAAATGAGAGAATTTTATTGTGAAATTTGCTCTGGGGTGTATTTCGAAAATGTCGCTAGTGTCTAATAGAAAGAATCTGGTGGAGTTTGGGTCATAATGTGGAGCCATTTGCATCGATTAATGCATGAGTATAATCTAGAGGCTTTTATTTTGTAGGGTCCCTGCAGTCTTATTTTGAAAGTCCCACAGGGTTGTGTGTTGAGGAAAGGGTCAGACCAATCAATGATACTTGATGTATTCCAATAGTTAAATCACTCTTTTTCCATGTTATTAAGGCAGTAGATGAAGTCGCAATGGGAGGCTTTTATTTTGAAATTTGCCATAGGGTGTGTTTTAAACAGACACTTGGTTGGTATGGGTCATTGCAGGCTAACAAAAGAAGCCAAACGACCCCCATTCCAAATGGGTGGACCCCTTCGTCTTTTCAAATTTTCATGTTTTCAAACCAAAAACAAGCCTTTGTTGGGCTACTTTATAAAACCTATAATAAAACCTGACATTTTGAATTGAAAAAGCTTATTGGATGGGAAGCAAAATGTCTTCAAACTCAGAAACCAAGTCCAGGGAATTGTTTTTTAAAATAAGGCAGGAGATGGTCCTTGCTGAGTTCCTTGTTGTTTCCTCAACAGTTTAGAAGTCACTGGGGACTTCTGAGGCGAACACAGGCACTGGAGGCTAGAAGAACAGCAGCTGTCACTATTCCTGAGGACATCATTCACCTCTGTTTCCAAGTGTTACTATTGTACTTGATAAAAACACATTATCCAAGACCTTGAGGGCAGGGAAATAAAAACATGTCTCTTAAATGCAATGACTGCATATATTTCACATGCAATTGTATAATATCCAAACTATTATTGATTTATTTTCCAATATTATATTGTTAATACAGATTTTTGTTCTTCAGATCTTATAGTTTAGTGGAAAGATTAGCCATTTTCTGCTTTTCAGAAGCTCTCTCTGCAACCATCTATCCATCTCTCTGTCAGTGGGCCTCTGGGGAAATTTAGGCTCTGGTTTGGACTCACCTTCTTCTCCATCTCCTTCTAACTCACATATATAAATGTTTTATTCTTTGTCTAACTCTTGGTTTTTCCTCCTCCCATCAAGCTCTGATTCCCTGTTATTAAGGATGTGCAAAGCGAGAGTGGCCACTGTCACATCAGTGTGACAGTCTGACAAGCATCACACAGACTAGAGCCTTTAGGACTAGTCCACAAACCACCAGCCTCAACATACACACTTACAGAAACAAACATCTTGATGGTTTTTCTCCTGTCAGTCTATCCCGAAGCCCCTACTGTGGGATAAATAATAGATTACAAGTTCTTCGCTCTGGTTAAGTTTCTTTTTTTTTTTAGGCTTCTCCATATTTTGCTTTTAAAAAAATAATCAGTTTTTGGTTTAGACATCTGTTTTGTTTTGTTTTTTTACAAAATTGTGAAAATTACCAGGTTTCCATGATTATTATCAGTATAATTTTACAGTAACTGGAGTCCACCATAATATCCAAATGTATACTTGTAAAAAATTACAGACTTCTTTGATTTAACAGCATTTGGTTCTTATTTTATTGTAAAATCCCTCAATCAAAAAAATCCTGTTACAGTATATCACAAGGTCTGTAATTGTCATGATTTAATTAAAGGTCTGACCCAAAATGGAGAAGACCAAACAGAGAGACCCGGGAAAAGTTTTACAGGTTTATTAAGAATATGGTGATGAATCCAGTGCTGCTCAGAACACTGTCAAACCGGAACTGAAAGGTGAGGGGAAGACACTGTGGTTAGTTCAGGCTCAGTGGGAAATTTGATTCTTAGGCTTGAATTGGAGGAATAGTTTGCACTCACTTCTTCAGAGAAAGGTGTCCTTTATGGAATCCAGTCTGTGTGGAATGTTCCAGTGATTGTCTTGTTTGGTGTTAGGCGGACTGGGATTACTCAGACTGCGGTTGTTCCTAGGTGAACGGAGAAGCTGACTGCCACTCAGATTTCCTGCGGTACTTGAACGGGCTGTGGTGCAGATGAAACCTTTGCTCAGTGTGAAGCTCAAACGATCTCTTGGGGAAAGTGGATCTAAACTTCCTGTTTGGAGTGAACGGAGAAGCTGACTGCCACTCAGATTTCCTGCGGTACTTGAATGGGATAAGGTGCAGATGAAACCTTTGCTCAGTGTGAAGCTCAAACGATCTCTTGGGGAAAGTGGATCTAAACTTCCTGTTTGGAGTGAACGGAGAAGCTGACTGCCACTCAGATTTCCTGCGGTACTTGAATGGGATAAGGTGCAGATGAAACTTTTGCTCAGTGTGAAGCTCAAACGACCTCTTGGGGAAAGTGGATCCAAACTTCCTGTTTGGATGAACAGAGAAGCTGACTGCCACTCAGATTTCCTGCTGTACTTGAACAGGCTGCAGTGCAGATGAAACCTTTGCTCGATGTGAAGCTCAAACAACCTCTTGGGGAAAGTGGATCCAAACTTCCTGTTTGGAGTGA
>NW_015150926.1:405687-414858 GCF_000732505.1 Cyprinodon variegatus | reverse complement strand
TGCTAAACTAAGCATGGCAAGAGTACCCTGTTTAGGCAAACACTCTGGCGTCGAGGTAGTGGCAGTTAGCAGCTTAAGAGCACTCCACAGGTAATGAGGCAATGAGCTGCAGGTGTGCAGGGAGGCGCAATGAGGACGGGGCACCACCTGGTGGAGGAGGAAAGGAAACACAAAAACAGACCACACAAACTGGATTTCTGACAGTAATATCCCAGCATCACAGTAAAATATAGTGACTAACAGTATTCAATGACATTATTACAGTCAAATACTGCAGATAAATACATAACACAACTTGGTTGTGATTTGGTTGATTTAGTTCCTGAAATAAAACTGTTTACTCAAACTATTAGGAACATGTTTTTTTGGTCCATAGTAGAAATTTTAAGTAAATAAAAAATTATCCAAATGAGAGTGCAATGATTTGTTTGAGAAGCCTTTTTAAGTTTGGAATTTACCTTTGATTTTTATTTTTGGATACATCAGAAAGATTTTTACATGAATGTTACAAAAAGTAGCGTGTTTGCATGAACAGAAGTTAGGTAGAAAAAATGCTGGGACCTCGGCCATCAGTCATCAGCCGTTTCTCAATATTTGTACTTTCGAATTCTCCTGTACTCGCATAATTGAAAAACGTCCTCAGCCTCAGCCCTATTACTGTTCCAATTCACAAGAGCTCTTTAACCAGCACACATCAGAGCAGACTTGTCTGTTCTTGAGATTGACAGTTGTCACAGGATGTACCGCGGCAGCAGCAGTTTTCAATGGAGCGCTCACAGAGCTCAGAGTATTAAGTTAAAAATCTCTTTTCTGTTGATGTTGTTCAATAAAGGTACGTTTTAAGATCCTTTTAGGCAAAACGTTATACTTTTAAGCTTCACTACATGACCCATTTACTGATTTAATACGTTAAAAAAAAAATTACGATTTTGACATCCCTGTGGTTAACTGCAGCCAGGGCTAACGTTAGCCCGTCTGCTGTGGCCCTCTCTAGGCATAGTCGTGGACAGATTAGGTCTGTCAGTTGAGTAGGTGGGTGTTTCTGCTGGCGGGTGTTAACGTACTGCACACACAAAGAGATGGTGAATGAGGAGGACTCCAGCAGCAAAACAGCGTTTTCCAGATGGAAATACCGGTGTTATGTCAAGCTGCGCACAGTATCTGCGTACGGAAACGGTATCTGCGGGGCCTATAAAGCCCGTCAGATACCGTTCCCCCCATTTTAAGCAGGGGAAATGCTATCTGACGGGTTTTAGAAGCCCATCAGATAGCGTTCCCCCCTGATGTCTTTTACGTTGAGTTCCAATAAATGCAAAACTCTCTGCAGGTTCTTGTCTTTGTCGTCCGCTCTATTCAGCTGGCTTTTGAAACACACGGCGAGAAGGTGGGGGCCGGGTGGTGAGGGTTACAGGGGCAAGAAATGCAAAAGTAACGCAATAGTTACTTTTATTAGTAACTAGTTACTTTTATTGTGGATTAACTCAGTTTTGGGAGAAGTAACTATAACTATAACTAATTACATCACTTTTTCAAAGTAACGTGCTCAACACTGGCTGTATCTAAGTACACACATGAAAAGAAAACAGCTTTTGGATTTTGAAAAATATATTCCTATTAGGTTTTGCTATAACTTTTTAAAAAAAAGGACAGATAATTTGTTTTTAATGCTGGCCCTTAGAAATAAAAGACATACATTTTGGATGTGGCTGCTTCAGGCTGTTCATGAGAATGATCAGATAGGGGAAACTCAACTGCCCGAAAGCAAAGATAATACGATAAGAATAGGATAAAAAAAAACATAAAACAGATAAAAAACAATAATAAAAAGAATAAACTCAGTCCTTCAAGAGGTATTAAACTGTCTAATGGTGGCTAGGACTTTCACTACCCGATCCATCCTGCGGGAACAGAATAACAAGATCTGGATCGCTGAAAAACTACGTAATAATGGTACTGAAAATACTTATTTGCCTAGGGCCCCAAATATTACTAAATCTACCCCTGCACCTAAGGATAATTAATAGAAGCCAAGTAACCTAGCTCATGATTTTGGATTGTAGGAGTAAACCGGAGAACCCAGAGAGAACCTAGGCATCCACGGGGAGAACATACAAACGCCATGCAGAAAGACCCCAGACCAGAAATCAAACCCAGAACCTTCCTGCTGAAAGCATTTGTTTACAATGCAGCTGATTTCTTTAGGAATGGAAAAGGAAAAAAAGGTAGAATAGCTGGGTAAGTGTTCAGTTATAGCTTTGAACGATGACACACATGCTCTACCTTTTTGGAATGAGTTGCTTTAGAATTAATATCTGTGTTTTTCCCTGTAAATGAACATTGCGGAGAGCTCAGGTGTCCTCTCTAGCTTTCTTTAAAGAGCCCTAAGGCATCTTATGTTCAGTCTGCTGATTTAATTTCTCATCTCTTCATCTTGACATCAAATTGCCTTACCCCTGGCTTAGGTGCGCCACTGTGCCAGGATATCAATACTGATTGCCTGCCATTATTACAATGTAATGTTTGAATAAAACAGCCCTTAAATGACACATTATCAATATTAATGCCAGTGTTGATTTCATAAGCTCCATTTTTAAGGTCACAAGAATGAATTATGCAGAATTGTGGACAGTAATGAAACTAAGTGGAACTCCAAAAGTTGACTCTCCTGTTTTTCTTTTGATATGTATCTCTTTTTTTCAGTAAGTTAGAATAGGAAAAACCTGGAGCTGGTTTAAGATTATGTTGTTTTCCTAAAGATTTTTAAAGTGATATTCCACTGTAACCGTCAGCAGTCTTAACTACATATGCAGACATGTGCATACACATTTCAATGCCAATTAGAATAGGTTTATTGATACTTTGTGTCTTTGGTCTTCAGACCTCTGGGGGGAATATCAGCTTTGATTTACATTAATCTTACTTTGATCATCAACATGAGCTGATGAAAAAGAATAGGGATTAAATCGCCAGGCCTGAATTGGTGGTGGAAAGGAGAAGGAATGAAGGTGGATGTCAGCTAGAATAAATAAGGTGCAGGTTTATATGCTGAGGAAGAATGGAGCAACAATTGAGGGGGAAAAAACTCCTTTTTGGAAAGAAAAATCTGGCAGAACCAGTATCAACATGGCGGTCTTCTCCCAGACCGACTGGGAATTCCTCATAAATGCAGTATAAGACCAGGGTAATAAAGGCTGAAATATACTTGTGCGTTGGGTTGTTGGCTGGTCTCGAAAAAGAGATTTTATGTCAAGGGACTTCCTGGTAAAATAAAGGTTAAATAAGATAAAAATAAATCCCTAAACAGTAGTAGTCAGTCAAGGTTTCCCCACTTTCCTTTTTCACTGAATTTCAGGGTCTGACCAGGAGGTGACACATCTCTTTAGATGTTAATGTCCACAAATATTGACAGAAAGAATATTTTAGTATAAATATTGATATTTTAAAATTAATTGTAGGGGACAAGCAAAGGACCAGCCAAGGGCCGATCAAGGAAAGTGGGAAAATCTTGAATGGCTACCACTGTACTAGACTCCAATACCCGTGGCAGTTACAGATGGGCGCACACAGCCTCTTTTGGAGACCAAAATAAATTTTTCTGCCCCAAATCTTAAACATACCTAATTGTATATAGATTAAACGCCAGCACTTCTCGCCCAGATGCCGGGGCAACGGTCGAGACTCCAACAGATATCCCAGCATGCATGTGATTTGTTTACAGCTCACGTCTCGCCTTAATAGAACGGGTGTGTTCGATTTCTGAGGCTGCATCCTCCAAGTACCCGGTCTATCTGGACTGGATCCTTCGAGGTCCTTGAAAATAAGGAGACAGGAAGAGTTTTGGCTGTGGTTTGAAACTTTCCAGTCTTTCCCAGCTTTCATCGCCTGTGTGCTCTATTGACTCGCAAATGTGACAGTTGGCCAAAAAAGCAGGAAAAGTTCTCACTGCTGTTTCTTTTTATTTCTTTTTTTTATTGTAAAGTGAGCAAAGACCGTCATGAGAATACAGACTAAAATAAAGATGACGCCCACCGGGAGCATGAACAAATGGTAACACTTTATAATAACTGTCCGTTATAACTAGTTAATAGATTAATTGTAAACTGTTAACTAATGAGATATTAATTACTTGTTAAGTGTTTGTTAAGGATTTATAACTGTGCCTTATAGATAGTTAATAGAACATTAATAAACTGTTAGTGAATAACTTACTAATGCCTTGTTAAGTATTAGTTAATAGTTTATTGGGACGTTATTCTAAAGTTGCAACTATTCCTCATTACTAACTGCTGGTACATGAGGAATAGCTGCAACTTTAGAATAACGTTTCAATAACAAACAATAACTTATAACTAATACTTAACTACTACATTAATTCAACCTTTACATGTCACTTGTTAATAGTTTGTGAACCATCTACTAATACCAGTTAAACTTTGTATAACAGAAAATGGGTAAAACAAGTTGTGATGTAATATTTCAAATATCTAATTTTTGTACCTCAACCTTGTTCCACCCATACACTTTTATGTGAACTATATATTAGCAAAGACATACAACAGACAACATGTTGAACATTGTTTTTAGTTTACAAAAAACCAACACATACTGACCCTTCACATGGTAGAACAGCAGCATACAACAGTATACAAACCACTGAGGTTTGGGTAATTTTTGTGCTAAACATTTAATAAACAGAATATTTAAGAGAGACATTTAATGTCGATACATCACAGCAATGTCATGGATTATCTGTCCTAATGGCCCATTGCGATGCTTACGGGCAAGCCACTCATACCATTCAATAACTCTGAGATGGTCTACCAGTAACTCCTCTGTACGATTCCCCCTGAGTCCCCACACATTTGCCTTAAATGTTCTCCAGGCCCTCTCTATGTGCTGAGTATGTGCACCTGTTTGGGCATCAACATATGAAACACTGTGATTGACAGTGAAATGGGTGTAACCTAGCTGAGGTAAAGCATTGCGATAAGCCCGCCACTCATCACTTATTATTGTAGATCCGACTTTAACATGTTGAGCTCTAAGCGGTACTAGATCTCAACTTCTTCTTCTCTGGACTAAGCGAAGAACAGGCTTTGCATGTCTGGTCCCTCTCCGGTTCACACCTATTCCAAAAACCCACTTCTTCATTTCCATCCACCAGCCATTCGTCCTCATCCGTACTGTTAAAAACATAAAACATTAGGAATTATTCCTGTTTATACAAGATATCGCTGCTATCTGTCCATTGCAGTAGTGCAAACATCTCGCAGCTTCTGAGCCATCTTGGAAAAGGTTGCTGAGTTTCCAGAGATGTCATCATTGATCATGTCCACTTGATGCATACGCAGATCATGTGCAAATCTAAATAATAATATCACAGTTATAAAGTGGTTCTTTTGTTTGTTTGTTTGTCTTTGACACACAAATTTAGCCTCTACTGCCCCCAAGGATATGAAAACTGTCAGCCAGTGTAGACAAAAACAGCAATACCGATAGAAAATTTAAAGACTGTCAGTGTGGAAGAATGGGCCTTGAAGCTGTCATTGCCAACAAAGGCTCTTGTACAAAGTATTGAATAAATTTCAGTACGTTTGTTCAGTACTTTTTCCCTGTGCCATTTCACTTTTTTACAAATTACTTAATTTCTGGATATTTATGGTTTGATTTCTTTGTATCTGTTGATTGTGTGGATTGTTACCGATTTCTGGTGAAAATCCCATGTCAATAGCACCTCTAGAAATATATTTAGTTAGAACAATGGTGGCCTATTTCACCCACTCTACACCTTTTTTGCAAAATGAACAAAAGTGAAATAACTCCAAGCACCTGCTATTATCACGAGTTTACAGATTCTCCATAACATAATATTCATGAGCTTTACTCCAAAGTCTCAAATTATTGTTTGACAGCATAGTTATACAATATTTCTACTGAAATAACACTTTTCATTATAGTCAGACTAAAATGAAATACCTATACCATAGTGTATACCTGTACACAAAGCGCATCCAGTTGAAGAGGGAAACCTTTGATTTGCTGAACATAGATTTGTGTCTAATTGACCTCTTTAGTTTCTTCTCTCCGTGGTTATGGTGTTTGCAAACCCTGGAAATATACAAATAAAGGTAAGGATGACACAGGCCAGGGAGGTGGCTAAAGCAGTATCAAACATTTTCATGTCAAGGACCTCCAAATGAATCAATATTTGGCCATGGATACCATCTGAAATAATTTTGTACCAAGTACCTTCATAAAATGAATGTTAAATGTTTCAAAAGTGCTGAAAATTAATTTCTAGAAATTAATGTTAACATTAATTATAATATGTAGACACTCTTAATAGCTAACAATTAAATTGATTTAATTTCATGCAATAAAAATAAAACATACCAATCACAAAGTGATTCCTTGAATATCATCTTGTGTTTGCATTTTTGACATCTCATCCCTCTTCTTAGAAGCCTTTTCTTCTGCATCCATTTGATTATTTCTCTGTGTCTTCTTTTAGCTTTAGTTTTGCCTTCAATGAGCTCTCTTAGCTCAGTTGCCAAACCAGTCATTATTTGGCCACAGTATCACAATACGACTTGATTAGGGCGTTTCTATTTTCTTATCTTTCGGTCTTTCCACACACACATCACACAAACTTCCGAGTCTCTGTTCCTAGCTCCCGCCAGATCCAAAATGTGCAGTAAAAGTGTTCTCAGCGGCGATCCGCAAAATGCCGAAGTAAATCCAGGTGCTGTTGGGAGGAAGAGAAAGAAGTCAACAGCGCAAACTACACCTGTGGACCATGCAGGGCATATGGACAGCAACGGTAAGCTAGTCTGCATGTTAAGAAAGTCCTGCTAGAAAAAGGGTTAGCCCGACTAGTCAACAGTACACTGTTTTATGTGTGTGTGTGTGTGTGTGTGCATGTGCGTGTGATGCTCAAAGCTAATAGAAAACTCAGCCTGTATAAGTTGAGTCTTGTTGTAGGCCTATATTTAGTAGAATTATTCTATTCGGAGAGCAACGAGGAATGCATACAAAGTTGTATAGCGCTTTAACCAGTCTTGATGACCTCCAAAGCTCACCTGGCTTTGATGATTGTTTATCGTATCATTCCAGATACTGGGACAACCGTAGCACCATCAGCATATTTATATATTAAGTAGAAGCAGCTAAAGCTTTGTGAGGCCAAGAAGAAGGAGCACACACTCACAGAAAAAATCAGTGACCTGACTAAGGAAAGAGACTCCCTCCGCCAACAAGTTCAAAGTAAGTAGGCCTAACACTTTCCTGAAAAAACATGTTGTCATGCATGCCTGAGAATTATACTTTGGCACTTGAAAAATATACACTTAGTTGAGTAAAAGATAGGCGAACATTTCATGGTGACAAGACCTTCAACAGAGTGTGTTATTACCCAGAAAACACACATGTACAGTTAATATCTGGACGATAATGTCTGTTGTATTGATTGACAACAGACACATCTGTCCAACTGATGAGATCAAGACTTTATGAATCAGTGAAACTGAGTCTTACTAAATGTAAATGTTGATAATAATGTCTGTAAGTTGACTTATAACATCATAGTTAGTAAGTGCATTTGGTAAAGTGTATTCTATTATGTTGTATATACAGATGATGTTGAGACAATTGACACATCTTCCTCGGCCAATCCGTTTCCTGTTGCATCTTCTTTCTCTTCATCCTCCAGCCCAACCAACTCCACATCATCTTCTTCATCCAGCTCCTCATCCTTATCAAGTGATTCTTCAGATTCAGAGAAGTAATTGAAGAAAAGACGCAAGAAGAAAAAGACGCACCACCACCAGTGTCTCAAGAAAAAGGACAAGAGGAGGAAAAAAAGAGAATAAAAAAAGGCAACATGGCAAGTAGAGAGGAAGGAAACAAGGCTGCTTCCCTCATGTGTGTCAGGCAGTGCTCCCATCTGTGAGCTGCCTGTTGTGGAACCAAAAAAATACAAGGAGTTGCTGGTTGCTCATACAACACAGCAACGACTGCAGGACTTTGCCAGAAAATGTCAGGAGGTGTTGATTGATAATCCAAACCTCTTGAGGGATGCTGAACATCAAAAAAAGGGGAAACTGCTTCCTCTGTCTAAGAAAACTTAGTGTTGTTTCATTGTGTGATGGTGCCCTAAGCAGTTCGGTTGTGGCTCAGGTCGAGTTCATTGAGTATAGCAGGTTGTGGGTATGTTCATATCAGTAATGCCAATGGCTTGATTTTGATTTACTTTTTTCTCATTTCCTGCACAAAAAGTGCCCAAACCTCAAAAGTTTGTATACTGTTGTATACTAGTGTTCTGCCATGTGATGACTCACTATTTTTGTTTTTGTACATTAAAGGGCAAAAAAATATATAGTTCACATAAAAGTCTAGAGACAGAAGAAGGTTGAGATACAAAAATGTGATATTTTAAATATCACATTACATTTCTGTACGTTGACCTTGTGTCACCTATTTGTTGTTCTACTAAATTTTACTGGTATTAGTAGCTGGTTCACAAACTATTATCAAGTGACATGTAAAGGTTGAATTAATGTAGTAGTTAAGTATTAATTATAAGCTTATTCTAAAGTTGCAGCTATTCCTCATTTACCAGCAGTTAGTAATGAGGGATTGTTGCAACTTTAAAATAACGTCCCAATAACATAAATAAACTATTAACTGATCCTTAACAAGGCATTAGTAAATCATTCACTAACAGTTTATTAATTGTCTATTAACTAACTATAGTTATTAATCCTTAGCAAACTATTAACAAACACTTAACAAGTGATTAATGATTCATTAGTTAACAGTTTACAATTTATATATTAACTAGTGTTGTGGGAAATTTTTTTATCTTTCTTCTATTATATATTAATATTCATATTTATTCACTATAAAAGAATTCACTCTGTCTGTTCCTTTCTCAATGCCACACATTTCTCTCCAGGCTGGTATTTGTAGACCAGACATTGCTTCTTCCCATAACAATCCAGATTCTTTCTCAAGGTTTACTGTTAACCAAAGTGTGTGTAACTTGCTATGACTCTGACTGCTTAAGTAAGGGGGGACGAACCCTGCCCAGATCAGAACAGAGCAGAATGCTATGCCATGAAGGCTATATGATGACTGTTCTCTCTTTGCAAAGATTATGAATAAATGTGGGGA
>NW_015150926.1:401608-405677 GCF_000732505.1 Cyprinodon variegatus | reverse complement strand
TTATCAATAAATGTGGCGACTGAGTGAAATCCATCGATCTCCATTTATTTAACTAGGATGAATAGTTGAATACTTTTTTTCCCACGACACTTGTTATAAAGGATAGTTATTACAAAGTGTTACAGAAAAAATAAAAGCAAATGTAAGGATATAAAAGGAAAAGAAAGATTTAAGTACTGTAAATCTAAACAATATATGTATACAAATATATATTTGCAAAATCTATTATATTCAACAAAAAAACAAAAAACGTAGTTAAGTGAATTAAGCAGTAATTAACAGTAATTAAGAAGTAAAAAAAAAAAAAAAGAAGAAGAACTCCCACAGTTTATTTTTTGTGGGAGTTAACCCAACCAGTCCACATGTGTTTTGTGGATCTGGAGAAGGTGTTCGATTATGAAGCAGTCAATGCATGCAGATGTTCTTTGCTAAGTGTAAAACTATAGTGGTGCCATGGTAAATTAGTGCATATGTAAAATATTACAAAAACTGAACAAGAAATAACATTTAGAATATGTAGCTAATCTTATTTATGCGGCTTAACCACAGAAGGGTTCGGTTTATACATTATATTCATATTACTGCATCCGGATTCCAGGGAGTAAATCTGCTTTTTTTTTGGGTTCATTAGCGGGTACTGAAGTGACATGGAAAAAAAAAGCTAATGAACGAGACAATTAATAATATGCGTGAGAGCTTCCTCCACTCTCCTCTCCCCCCTGTTACATTCCTTAAATATGACTCTTTAATTAAGCAGCAATGTTAATTAGGAGGTTATGATATGAAGATGTGTGGGTGAAGGAGAGGAAGAGGGCGAGCAGATCTGAGACTGGTTAGAGTAAATGACTTTAAGACAAATGACATTCTGTAGCCGCTCCTAATGATACTGGGGAGTGTTGGCATGGTGAGCACCGGATGGTGATGAGAAGTATCCGTTTTCCAACAAGCTAATACACTCCTAATGATCATTAGGCAGATTCAGTAGGAAGTAGTAGATGTTAACAGGTAAATAGCTTTGACGTATTTAGTGCGTGTTAGTTGATTCCAGGCACAAAATCACTCAGATGAAGTTTTTTTCTGTGCAACAAACTGAAATACATAATCTCTGACTTCCACTAAGAAAGTATTTGCCTTGTGTTTAACACTGAAATGCTGACAGTGTGGGTGAAATCCAGTTTACAAAATGAAACCATGGAAAACACTGCTGTTTAATTTCAAACTTAAAGGCCTTGCATAGCTATATTAAATTATTCTAGTATAAATATCACAATGCACAGAAAGATAAGTTTACTGTCAGTTTTATTAGAAAGCTTTCTATTTCACTAACACACAAAGTGATCCCCCCGTTCTCAGTATAAAGTAAATGGTGCTATACACAATCAAGCTGGCAGCACATAGACCAATCTTTAAATTGATTCTGCTGGCATTCATATAGCAGAATAGTTGAGGAGAAGCAGATTTAATCTTGGTTTGTTTCCCTGAGCCTCATGAGAAATCCAGCTTTGTTTTCAGGCAAGCTGAAATCCAGCAGCATCTAATGAATCTATACGGGGCAGTTTGAAAGCATTTCCAGACTAAAACATTTCATAAAAAGTTAATATGAAGAGAACAGGGAAAAAAAGATGGGTTTGGGAAGACAATACAGGGCTTTTGGTCAGGCTTTAACAGCTGCCAGTGGCACTGAATCATCTTGGGCTCTGCTTTTATGCTGCCTCAGAACGCTTAATCAAACTGTGGTCAAGTAGTTTTGACGCTTTGACAATCTGGTTGCTCTGCGCTATGGATGTTTATCTGCTCTGTTCTATAATTTCAAGCTAGAGAGCACCTTGGCGTTATTACTATATGAGTTGGAAATTTGTTTTAACATGTTTTTAAACGAGAAAGTCCACCTCCAAACATCCTCTGGTCATCAGTTCATCAGGATTATTATCCCACTAAAATGTGCCGTTCTTCTTATGACACATCATATGGCAACTCCACTCGGACAAACTGTATTGCATCCTTTTTTTAAGAATCAACTCTCTTTTGAAGCCTCAACATATTATTAGCTATATTTTCTATTATTTTACATTTTATTCATTTCATGCAATCTAAAGTAGGTAAAAGTTGAAAACAATTGTCAGTCTTGAAGGCAAGTACTGCGTTCTAAGACAGCCTGAGCTCTGCCATTTAACAAGGTGGCAAAAACGTCTCAGCTTCTTTTTATTATTTTTATTAAGATCTGACGGCAGAGGAGAACAAATGGGACATCTTAATAAATGACTTTTGTTGAGATTTTAGACAAATAAAACAACAGTTATTAGAATACGAACGTTGCTGTTAACACAAAGTTAAAGGTAGTGTAGCTTGATATGGCTAACTAACCAAGCTAAAATAGGTTAACTTGTTTGCTAGTGGGCACAGCTAGCCACAGCGCTACCCAGCTCTCCCCCTTAATACCATGGTATTGGTGTCACTTTGTTCACCATAAACAGATCTTTTTAGTTTTGTTATCATTTTGGGGATGCATGCATTGACTTTGGGGGATGCCTGGTCTAAGCCTTTAGTCTGCCTTTTCCTGTTTGAATTGAAAAAGCTTCCTGGATGGGAAGAGAAACCTCTTCCAACTTGGAAACAAAGTCCATAAGATTGTTTTTAACTGTTTTGGAATGTCTAAGCCTATAGCAGCACAAATGCAGAATATTTCTGAGGATAACCTAGATATTTTGGGTGAGGTATAAGAAAGGTAAAGGCGCAGTTTGGCCAAGGTATAGCCAAGGAGAAACATCTATTTACATTCATGAATCAAGTTCAGTATAGTAATCAATAAATGTATTAAATTGAGTGTACTTAGTAAGTCTGAAATGATAGAATAATAATCCAGTGGTTTGTGGTTTTTCCAAAATACGTCCCACGTCACATTTTTACAGCACTCCAAACAGTCCAATTCAGATTCTTTTTTTTTGTTTTTTTTACCTCTTATTATCTAATTTAAGAGACTTTCAAATGTGGTACTAAATTACATACATTTCTGATTTCAAAGCATTTGTAGTCTGTATTTTAATTCCACTTTTAATCCCTCTTTTATACCATTGCCCTGGATCCAGTTTCACATCCATACATCTTTGCAGTAGCAACATCATTGAGTGCTCCATTAAAGGCTATTGTTATTAGCTATTCACTGTTTTCTTACCTACTTTCGACTTTTTATGATGTCATCATGATACTAATGTAATTTTTTCCCCAACACAGCTTTGCTGAGACTTTCCCATATTTTTTTTTTCTCAATCTAAAATGGAGGTGAAGGGCTGTCATTGATTCAACAAAGGATAAAGGACTATTTTTGTTTTAAATGAATTAGAACTAATCAACTCAGCATTTGAAAGCCAAATTGTCAAAGGCTTACTCAGTTATTCTAAGATTAAAGCATCAACCTTTATGAGACTTTTGTTCTATTTCTGAAAAATAAAAGTCTTTAAAAGTTATGAACACATTATATGTAGAATTAAATTATGTGAACTAATATTAATATATAAGATAAAGTCTTAACAAAAATATTAGAAAAAGGAAAATTGTGTTTTAGACAGATTTTTAGTCCTAGGAGTCTTATTCCAACCGGGTTAACAGAGAGGACATGAAGATGAAGTCATGTATTAAATTAGGGTTATGTTAATTAAAAGGGTGATCAGATCTATAATTCAGCCTTCATAATTAATGTGACGTTTTATACAAACCATCTAAGCTACCTAATCTTAGAGTGGACAGAGAACTTTTCTTAGCAGCCTGGGACCTCACCACTGACAAAAAAGGCATATAACCTCATACGTAGTCTCAAATATTAATGTGTAGAAAAGCGTCAGAGAGCTCTTCCAACTACAACTAAAAGCTGATTGGGTTTAAGCGGGTTTATTGGCAGTGAAAAGGGCAAAATGTTTCAACATTTTGTTTCATTTTTTCACTGGCCGAGAGGGGTTAGATTTTTTGTTTCACACCACTGTCTCATACATTCTTTAACAATATAGTGATAGTTTCAAGAAGTATGTATTTTTTGTTTTACACAGAAGTTGCAGATTTTAGGTTTAAAGGGAGA